>NW_011887812.1:453756-474251 GCF_000806365.1 Fopius arisanus | reverse complement strand
CAGCCCCCTCAGCCCCCACACCGATCTCTTATGCATCAGTAGGCCTCAGAAACCAATCGAAATATAAAAAAAGAGGAGGAAAAAGACGGGAAAAAGTGAGTGAGAAGAAATGGGTGTGCAGGTGTTTTTCTTCTTCTACCTTCTATTTTTTTTCTCATTTTCTTTACGCAACTTGGTGGAATTATGAACAATTACATGACTTCACCTATAAATCGTGGAATGTCGATGGCTCAATAACCCGAGCGCGATCATTCTTAGTCATCACTTGCCGACTTCATCCCTCCTCCCATCCAAAAGGACATAGGTAATTTTTTTGGAAAATTAAAAATGAAATATTTGAACTATTTGTGTGCTTTCCTTTCGAATGAGGTACATAAATGAGTAACAGTGGTGAATAGGATTAGTCATGATACCTGAGGTTAGAAATTTGTTCAAAACCCGATTTTCTTTAAAGAAGTAGAGTAGAATATCGGATGAGCGCAAGAATTTTCAACGAAGTGTTTTGCAAATATCGCAGAAAATAGTATGTCTGTAGGCAAATAATAACAAAATGTTTTCTGCTCATAAAATTTCTTTACATAAATGGTCTCTTAGTGGATTCTTCCATTCTGCTTTGCTTAGAAAATAGTTACGAAGTACTGCCAATTTGGTTTTGTGGAAAGAAAAGAAGGAAGATAACATTTTTGAGTAAGGTAGGTATAGTCATAGAGGAAATATAATTTACCAATAATTGACAAATTCCATACGAATATAATTCCAATGTGTGGCAATGAAATGTTGCATCTCCAACTAAGAATAGACTGTGAAATTTTTCAGTCTCACATCGAGTGTTGTTTCTTCTCTGAGATATGCTGGGATACGAAAATCTTCATGTCTCAATTCGACATCACACGCATTATAATCACCGCATGGGTTATTAACATTATTGCCTACTATAGTTTCTCAAAGATAACTTGAATGGCATTAAACTTTATGAAGAAGAAGTAGTTCATAAGACATTTCCCTAGACCCAGTGGATACTGGCTGATTTGAGGAATTAACAAATGTCTGAAAAATTTATGGATTAATGGAAAATGTCGAAACGGATTCTAATATTATAGACGATAATTGTCTATAAGAGACACAATTTCAAAAACGCATCTTGACCTGATTATTTACGAATATAGCTGTAAAATAATTGGATGCACTTGTATTCAGAAATGTCTGCAAAATAATGAATAAATGCAGTTCATACCATAACCTCTTACGATTATTATTAAAATAATTTTCTTGGGGAAAAGATCGTGACTTACTAAAATGTCTGTGTAGTTGCAATGAAATAGAAGAAACTATAACGAAAACCCTGAAGACATGAGAAATTATTCATCATAAAACAGAAAATACTGGAGCTTTGCAATCATAAACATTATTTCATCACCATGTTAGATTGCAGTTAACAACCTTCACCTTGTATTTTAAAACCATTGCTACAAATAATTCCGCAGTACTCACCGTCTGTCGGGCGTTGAGATCGCCGCAGTTCCTCAATGCACGAAATAAACCACCATATCAGAGGAGCACTGAGCGAGCACCAGAGTATCCGAAAATGAGGAATATGTTAATGAATAACTCATAAAAATTAATGAGTGAAATGGTTTGAAACAACACAATCGATGAATTATTGCGAATGTGAGAAGCTTTTTCCCGCGTGTATGTAAACTTCCCTGAAGCGGTCCACATTAGACCGAACTCAGTTACCGGTTTATACATTTATGCAACTCTCCATCCTTCTCCACCTGCCCCGAAATATCATAAGAGACCTTTTGGCATTAAAATGTTTAGCGCAAACCACTTTAACCTCTTGCTCTTGTTATTTCATGCGTTGAGTAATTCATTCTTCATCCATATTATCACAGAAATTAGTATCACTGCACTCAAGTTCTCACAAGTTAACTCCAAAATGGTTGATTGACTGAAAAGTATGCTCTTGCAGTGCAAGGATGTTTGGTTGATAATTTTCGCTGTTGATTAGAATGATCAAGTTCATATTTTGGGGTTGATTAAGTGAAACATGAGGGAGCGACCAAGCTCGGAGGAGGAGCGGCGAACGACTGGTAGTCTCAGAGAGATCTGCCGAGCCGATCCCGTGTGGAGCAAGCCAGATCCCGGAACGGTTCACCTTCCACTCTTAGTTGTATCCGAGTGCAACTTCACCTTTATCAGGGCTTCACTCTCGCCTCATTGTCCTTTATTTTTCTTTTTTAATAATTTTCCCTAGTTTTTGGCTTCCGGTTAATATTCTGTTTTACTGGAGATTTTTTCCGACGCCAAGTTTATGATGATTGATGAGACGTGACCTTCCAGTAGAAGGTGCCACGCGAGACTGAAGGGTCGTCGAAGGACCTTCTCCGCCGGTAAAGAATGACAGAGGTCGCGTGTGCTAAACCCCCACTACTTTGTCCTCCAGCCATCCAGTTATGCGTGCTTTTTATAGGAGGCACGGGCTCTGTATCCGTGCTGCGCTACAGGTATTTTTGTTTTATAAGCTTTAACATACTACTTTTCATGTTGAAAAAATCATGAATTCCATGGCAGCCTCTCATTAATACTCCCACTTCATTTGTTATCGAAGCCAAAAATTTAATTCTCATTCAAGCGTATTTTATGGCTTCGGAAGACGCATATGATGCTACATTTCTTGCAATTTAATGATATTCATTGCATTTTCTATAGCTGCATGTGGATAGATAAACATTCGATAATCTGAAAGTCGTTATACAATGACTTACGATATTTTTTTTAAGGGGTATGGACGTGGATTTACATGATCGTGATACACTTGTTTGTTATTGCGAAGAACAACGAAATGTTTAGTCTAGCAAATTTATTGAACTAATTCAGGTTTGCGCGTTATAGAGGCCGGAGGGGTTCAATTCTCATGGAGAAAATATGCATACAATTATATGTGGCACATATAAATCAGATTATATTGCCGAAAATATTTCCAAGATATACGTTGGATGGACCCCAATAATGTTTTATAATACATATAAGTTCATGTACTCATAGGATATATCTGACGATAGGCTATAGTTTTTCATGAAATATATGTGTGTATATTTTATAGATATTTCTGCTTTTCGTATGGCAATTGTGCTCAACCAGTCGAAATGCTTCGACTTAGTTGGTAGAGATTTTTCAGTATAAAAAATCAGTGATTTAGCATTGACACAATGAGATATATCAGAGACGCCAGTTGTTGTACCAGACAAACCGATGTAGCTATAGAGCGCATATAATCCGAGTTCTATCCTGATATGCCAGTCCCCCGCGAATCCGGATGGGGCATCGGCCCAACCTCTAGCTTCCTCATCCAGCCAATAGCAGTGAGCTCTAATGCACAATCTAATTCACCATTTTATTATTGCGATGAAAAAGAGTCTTAGAGGGGCGTCTCTCCGGGTGTTGATACGGCTTTAACTGCACTTGTGTGCGATGTCTCAAAGTTCACAAAAACAAGTGGGGAATGCCATTATAAGGAACTGCGTATAGCTGTTGTTGGTAAAACATTAGCAACAAGCTTCCGAATGGATTTTCTGAAAATTGGGACTAATAGGGATAGTTCCATCATCTTTTGACTTGAACAAAAAATCTTTGAAGGAAAAAAATTGAGTAGTCATTTCGTTGATATTGTGCATAATATTTTCCGTTGATCACAAAGATGAAAAAAAAAATTTCATATACAATATGCTATAACTTAATAAAAAATGATGCGATTCTCTCTACATTCTGATGCGATCAAGATCCTATCAATATCAATTTTTTAACCTATCATTAATTCTTCTCTGATAATAATTACTTGAGTTACCGTTGAAAATCCATTTTTGGAAAAATCCGAACATTTCCCAATCTTTCCGTCGATTTCAATTCCAATTGACATCAATTGATGGAACGTATGGGAGTCTATATTTACAGGGCACTTCATTAGATTCTATTGATCGTTCGTGAAGGAATTTAAAAAAAAACCAAAGAAAAGAAAATTCAGTGAAAAATTACGGATTCTTCTGAATCGCCATGGTAATTTCAAAACTAATCAGTGTCAATAGTAGGAGCTTTTAAAACTCTATATGCATTTTAAAAAATCATGGTATTGCATCAATCCGTGGTGAAGAAAAAGAGAGAGAGAGCGACAGAAAAAAAATCAAAAACACATACGCAGCCATGCATGCATACATGCATATATGCAAACATACACACATCCATACATACATACATGCATATATAATTTTAAAAGCCCCAGATTCGGACTTTTTGGGCTACATTCAGTTACTCTAACACAAAATAGGGAACTTGAATATGGCCGAATACAAAGCTTCCATTCGGAAGCAAAAAGGATAATAATTAATTTTTCATATTTTTCCCATCGTTTTATTCGCCCATTTCCCACTTTCGTTTCTACTTATCTCGAGCCGTTCCATTATTATTATTATTCGTGAAATAAGAAGTACGATGACCCACAGACCCAGAGATTCGAACGCCCGAGCAGAAAAGGTCGTCCCATACTTTTAAGTAGGAAAAAAGAGCGAAAAAAGTTCATTCAAAACGGTCGACGTTTTATCGAGCCGTCGCCTTTACGATATTATATCGCCGATTAGTATAAACCCGTTTCGCACCTCGGTACATTCACATTACAATACAAATATACCAATTAATTAAACCGTTACGCTATATATCCTAGACACTAATTAGAATTTACACTATTGAGATGAGTTAATTTCATTTCGTTAAGGTGTATGATATTGTTTCTTCGGTGACTGCATAAATTTAGCTTTCGCGTTTTACCGTCAACAATACAGTTATTACTGATCAATTGATTTTCCATTTTAATATTCTTGCCCGAGTCCACCGTCAATTAACATTCAATTATAGGAGTTTTTTACTCTACAGACAAATAAAAGTCACATCTGATAGTAGAATCTATAAAATGAATGGAATTCCGGAATTTACACTTTTTCTACACTGATCTCAATCTATTGCTTGTCATTATTTGAAACAAGTGTATGTTACTGAAAAAGTTCACTTTTTTTCATAGCTGGATCTATTATGTCTACAGAAGTAACACGACAGAATTGAGAATTGTGCTCTAAAAAAGGGATATGGGTGATAGAATATGTATAAATTTGGTTATTAAAAAAATAACTATAAAATCAGCAAAAATTAATGGAAGACGGCAGATCGAGTTATTGATTTCAAAGTGATTGCCAAGTTTACCGAGAAATTATTAAAAATACGCAGTTTACCAACCACTATATGATGAAGGGTGCGAATACAGTTGTCGGTCACTAAAAATATAGAATCAAAATAAATTGTCAAGTGTTACCGATGATAAACTACGTATTTAAAAATATTTTTTCCTTAAACTTGGTAGATTTTTAGGAAGCTATTGAATTTTATAAGTGTCGCAATTCCGAAATAAGAAAAAAATTGTTTCTTTCCATTGTAAACTTTGTTTTGAGTTACTTTGTTTTCATCTGCCTACCGGACAGTAGTTTGTTTTTGGTGCATTCCCAGTTCTCTCTACAACTAGAGCTGCGCCTAGGAATTGCAGTCGATCAGAAATTTTCAATGTTTTTTGAACTTTTCGTTCCAAATTATTGATCTGATCAATTGAAAAAAATGTAGCGATTGTGTTTGATCATTTCTTACCTGTATGCCAAGTTTCATCAAGATGGAAATATATTTCTGAATTTACTTAATAATTTGGTGAATTTCTCATAACTACACGGATTATATCGCTTATTTTTTTAAGCATAAGTTTATTCCGGCGTTGTAAAACAATGTCGCATTTTTCATACTATTCTGGAATGGAAAAGCTTCACCCAAAAGTTTATCAGGTTCTTATATTTTTGAGAATAAGTGCAGAACATCCTTGAGTTAATCTTTTTATAGATATGCGAGGACTTGTTCAAAACTGTTCAATATAAGCAACAACATGGCGCATAATGTCACTGCGTTCATTACATATTAATAATAGCTTAGACAAATTTGCTAAGGGAGGTGAAAGGAGCTGGAAATGTAGTAAGTTCGATGAAATTATAATGGTTGTAGTGAACAAGGAACATCGTTGAGATTATTAGTAGCTTACTTTTTCATTCTGAAAACATAAATATGTTGAAAGAAAAGAACTTGTATAGTCCACAGTATATGCATTATATCATATCATATTATATTATATGTAAAATATCTTCCATATTCCAGTAGATTATATATGTAATCAGATTAAATCATGTGCTACGAAAGGAGAAATTACTGTGAATTCGTGATTGGCCAGTGAAGTAAATATGCAACTATTCACACTAATGGTAACTACCGTCTTATTTCAACTTTTCTACATGGAACTCCTTGACAAGACTCAACGAAGCAGGGAAATAATGGCAGGAGATTAAATCTCTGAGAATTGACTAATACTATTTTCTTATTTATTTATTGAAGTGTACCTGAGCTATTTAAATGTATTAAAAGGTCGTGGACGAAATTCTTTGGAATTCGATGAGAAGGCTGAGATATACCAGCCAGAGGCGCGATTAATCCGGTCGAGCAGACATGCGACGGACAATGCTCCTCCTTCTTGCGGCCAATGAAGAAAGGCCAGTGTCTAGGTAAGAATCGTAAGGAGTTAGTTGCTAAGGAATGAGATAGAAAAATGTAAGGATTGAAAATGTCTGATAATACAAGTTGATATCGGGTGACAGATATATACATTGGAGTTCAAATGGAAGGCAAAATATATTTCAATGGCCGGAGAGGACTTGGAAAATAGACAAATGTCTTGAAGTCACCAAATCCGAATAGAGATAGATAATCGCGTTGCGTACAAAGGGTCTAGGACGATGGTAATTAGTAGTTCCCTCGTTTATTCACCTACTACCATGGAAAAAATATACAGAGAGATTAATTTTTAAAAAATTACAGAAAGAACAGTATTCAGTCAAAATTACGGACCAGTTACATACTTTTTCACTCACCTTTCAGGTAAAAGTACGAAACGTTCAGTAAAAAAGTGCGTAACTGTTCCGTAATTTTTAATGAATACTACTTTGACTCACAGATTAGGGAACAAACACACAAGGTTTTTTAAGTTTGTCTCTCTGTGTATTAATTTTATATCTCAAAGAAAACAATTCTTTCAAAACCATATTATGACAATACATGAGTCACTTCCTTCTAGGTACGAGCCAAATGATTTAAAATTTGCATTAATTTTTTAAAACAAAATACACGTCATGAAATACACTATTACCGAAATTTCCTTCAAAAAACAGAAATTGTCAATATTTCAGATCATTTTCAGTTTCCTAAATATACTTTTTGGCAAAACTGTTTCTAATATTGCTTCCAAATTGAAGATTTGGCATTGCAAATATCCAGAAATGCGATGAAATGGATCCAAATAATGTTTTTAAAGAAGGTACTTATGTGTGAAAATATGTGTTTTCACATATATGCGGGTGTTTGCGTATGAGGTGATCCACGCTATTGCAACTGGCCAAAAACTCCTTTTGCTCAATTTTTCGAACTGTTGCAGGAGAGGCCCAAAAATGTATGTATCGGAATGAAAAAAATATTTTTTTTCAAAAGAGGTGTTTGAGGATATCCATATATAATATATTGTTAATAACATTGTAAACATTGGTTGTATGAAATAAACGATTAGGTTTTTTTTAAGGCCACGAGTGATGGATCTATGTGACAATCCCTAGCAAACTATCATTCACGCTATAGCGTGGATGCTTGTTCGCTAGGGATGCACATATCCAATTTACAATACTTCTTTTTTTCAAACAAATTTGAGTAGCGTTTGAGCTTTCGTAGTAATGAGACATCTTTTCTCATCATTTTCATGCTCAATCACCATAAACAGAATCGTTATTTGAGTAACACATGAAAATTATATCCGTTCACTCAGGGAAGTTATCCCATATATATGTTATGCCCCAGATTTTAATTAATTGGGTTATTGTTAAATATTTGGACATCCAGCATTGTCAGCGTGGCACTTGCCAGCATAACTGGATTATGCTGACCAAGTAATGACACACAAACAATTATGTATTTAACAGGCCGTTTGGGTATGCAGAAGGTAGATCCGAATCGGGCTGCGACATGTGTTAGTCGTAATATTTATAATCAAACAGATGACATAATTAAAGTAATAAATTCTCATATTAAAATACCTACAAACTATTGGTGGGATTTATCCCTTCGTGCCCAGAACCTACAATAAATATAAGTACCCCCCACGCAGGGTACTACACATATTAAAAAATTACGGGAACAGATTTCATCGCTAACAGCCGGATACTTGTTTGGCCCGAGAGCAAGCAATTGGTTGATGAACTCATCGAATCGCGGAAACACTTTCTAGTATCACAACTTATCTCATCTTATCTTACATTAGGGCTTTTGAAAGTCCCAACTTAAGACTTATGAAATTCGGAAATCTAGACTTCGAAATCTCAGGTTAAAAGTTTCACATCTCAAGTGAAAAATTACGAATGCATCCACCTAAGATTTTCAAATTCTTAATTTAAGATTTTTTTAAATCTTGAATTGAGTACTTTGGAAGGTTCAACTGGAAACTTGACCGCCTTAACTTAAAACATTCGAGAGTCTCAACTCATGTTTTTCAGGACTCAACTTTCCTTGACGTTAATAATCTTGAAATTGTTCTACACTATAAAAAAAGTCAATACATTTAATTTTGTTCAAATTTTAAATGGTACAACTACATAAATAAAATAATAAATAATTTCAAATAGGACATGCATACGATACGTGGTTGTTTCGTGGAACGGGGACGGTGGTCCACTCCACTATTCTCTGATGGTTTTGTAAATGAAACTGCTTTTTGAAATTTTCATAGCCTTGAGTTAAAAAGTTTGAATACTAAAGAATATCCAGGTACAGTAAAAATTTTTTTTTTCGAAAAATCCTGTTCAAAGCTTATGGGCGGGAGCTCAATGTTCATCTTCAGCGCGATTGCAATCCAAGTTTACAAATATTTTATTTTGAAAAACAATTCTGAAATAGCATCTTACGTTACAAGTGTATAAAGTGGGAGGATAGGAACGAGTGGGGTAATATTTTCATGGAGAGTCGTAGGCGGATGCAAAGCCGGGCGGGAGACGAGACTCGATTCGTCGGCGTGTAACTCGCCTCGCCTTCGGCTCGGCTTGTGCACCTCGGTGCAGCTGGTCTCGTATTCCGCTCATAAAAAAATCATACATGAGCCTATCTCCCCACTTTATCCATGTGGAACATACACTATTTTGGGTAGAAGCTGAATGAAAAAGTCCTTAAATGTAAAAATTCATTTATTGGTTGATTATAAGTAACGTATTCAATGATTAAATATCACTCTGTTCTTAGGAAATTTTCTTTCGCCTTTGGAAATGTATGCTGGAGACTTGGTGGTGTGCCAGGATTGGCATATTATGAGGCGGAGTCCGTTTCATTTTCCATTTTTAGTTGAATAATGCAAGTGAAATAATATACTGCTCGCCTTCAGCTCGGACTATAAAGCTGCATTCGTCAGCCCGGTGGCCTGACGTAGTTGTTAAGGCCGCTGCCTCTCTACGAATAGGTTTCACGTTCGATTCCTGGGTAGAATGGTGAGATCTAACCAATTAAAGTCTTGATCATCATCGCCGTATAATCTTACGTCGAAACGATGCAAAATAAGCAGTAAAAAAAAAATTCTATTTCGTCTAAAATTCTCAAGTGTCTTTGGAATTTTATCCACAGGGAAAACACTATACCAAAAATACGTGATTTAAAACGTAATATACGGAATTTCTGATCACGTACATCATGGGTTTGAAACCATAAATTACGGGCTAAAGCCATGTAAATTAGACCTAGAAAGTCGTAAATTACGACTGATATGTCATAAATTATGAGGTCGATTCCGTAAATTACGATTCCGACCTCGTAATTTACCCGCCTTTTCACGTAATTTACGATATCTCAATTACGTAGAATCTGTGATTGGGATCGTCAATGCAAGGATACATATTAGAATAACTTTTTTGGGTAACATCGAATCTTCCCGTTTGAGGATATTTTGGGTTATATGAACATGACTGTCAGTGACTTTTATTCAATATTTTTTCAAACGATATTTAAAAATTACAAAAATGTTCAAAATTCGGTAATTTTTGTAAGTTTTAGAAATTTTATGAAAGTTATGAACAATAGCTTATTATTTCTTTCAGACTTTGCCGCCTTCGATTTCTCTCACCTCTAAGCGAGGCTTACCAAATTCCCAAAAATTTTAAAATTCCCTTGGAAAAATGTTGAAAAAACAATCACTGAAAGTCATATTCAGATGACCCGAAATATCCTCAGACATGAAGATATGATGTAATAAATCTAATAATTCTTGTTTTTGCGTTTTTCTTCATTTTCTTAATTTATAATAGTAATTTATGTCATATATATGCTTTAAATGCTTATAATACTTTGAAAACATTTGACTGACAAATTCAATTATGATGTGCATCAACATGCATTGTGTTTAAATTAGTGAAAAAAATACTTTTTGAGGTTACGTCGAGAAAAATGACAAAAAATATATTTTACGCTCTTTATTGCTATTTTAGATTGATTTACAGGTTTGAAAATAATCCCTTACTCCCTCGCTGCTTCGCGTCGTATGCGAGAACTTGTCCCCTGTTTCTGGATTTGCAATATCTACGTGTATCATATCGCATACAATTCGTATACAAGCAACGCCCTCGCATTTTCAATCTATCTTTTGGTAGGGTTGCAGGGTCTGTTCATATGTACCGTTCCGGGGATGGGGTACGAGGTACGGGTACAATTTAACAGACCTGTTTCTCAATCGTATCCCACTGATTCACTGGGCAGTGCAACGCGGCGATTGGCGAATTTTACAGGGAGATAAAACCTTAAATAAGCGGAACGCATTCCCAAGTAGGGTTTGCCAATCGTCAATCATTAGACCAATGCTTGGTTAAGATCTGGCGTACATACTATTGTAACCCAATAATGGGCAAAGATTGGTCCAATTCATGGAAATCCATCCATTGAACGCCAATCTTTAACCATAGTATGAACCAACATTGACAAACCAATCATCGGCATACCATCTATAGGCCAATAATAGGCCAAGAGTAAAAACGCCGACGATAGGCGCTTCCATGTTTGGCCGATACCTGGCCAATTGTATATGTGTCAAGCATTGGCACATCAAAGCTAGGCCAACACTTAGCCAAGAGAAAGGTTACCAAGCATTGGTGCTTCAATATTCGGCCAATATGTGGCCAATGGAAACCACGCCAATCACTGGCGCTTCAATGCTAGCATTGGCGGTGCAATATTGGGCCAATACGTGGCCAATGATGAATACACCAACCATTGGTGTTTCACTGTTAGGCCAATATCCGACCAATCACACATGACCCAAGCCTCAGCGCCCGTGTTTGGGCCGATGGGTGGCCGACTGATCCTTGGCTGACAAATCTGGCTCAAGGCTCGGCCAAACATCGACAGCCAAGGGTAAAATGACGATAATGATATGACAATAATAATATAACCTAATAGTGATAATCATAAATAATCATGAAGAATATTTATAATATTTAATTTATTTATTCATAATATTTGAAAATCATTAGATTAGCTTAGACTATCAACTCAACGAATTAGTTTAATAATTCAAACGTGGAGCGCCAAAAAATTAGAAATAAATATAAAAAGTATAAATCAATAATAATAAAAATACATATTAAATATATATAAATAAACTACAAAATAAGCAATTTAAATATAATAATGATATAAATGAAAACCCAGCGATATTTATATGAATGATTTTTATTTGTAAGAATATGAATCGTGCGATAGTCTTGTGGTTAAGTCGTTGGGCTAGTATGCGAGGGGTTCCGAGTTCAAACCCAACCGTAGGCGGGATATTTTAAGTTAACAAAATCGGCTTTTTCAAGCGTAGTTGAGTTAGGAGTTATGAGTTAAGGCGTAATTAATAGGAAAATGAGCGTAACATGCATTAATAATTTTTTTTTCTCCAATATTTCCAATATTGGTACTTGGCAAATAATTCTTGGGCCAATTGTGGGCCAAAATTGGGCCCGACATGATCCCAATCCTTGGTCAATTATTGTTTGCCATTATTGGCCCGGCGTTATCATCCAAACGTTGGACCAATGATCGACCATTTAATTTACCAAAAGCCGGCCAGTACTGGCTATTGGCATACCAGGCTTGGACCAAGGCTCGCCCAATACCGAAACCCTACTTGGGTTAGGCAGTAAATGAGATTGAAAGAAATTATAATCCTGTAAAAACTTATAATGTTACTGATAACTCAGTCTGGTAGTTTGGGTTCTCAGGTAATGATCGAAGCAGTTCTGGTGGACGGCGATGAGGTGAAGGACCTCGGAGATTTGGAGTGAATGAGGGATTTGGATAGTGCACAATGGATGGCCCTGATTTTCCGCAGGGCAAGCGATGATAGCGTGGACTTTATTCGTTTACTTACTTGGCGATTAATATAGGGAGGGTTGCAGAGCGCGATCTGCAGCCGTATGTCAGTGGACACGTGCAAATTAGTACAAATACTGCTGTCAAAACCGCGACTTGATGAGTTCAGGTGAATTTCTGATGATTAGTTTAGTTTTTTCTGTCTTACGCAGTTCCAATGTAGATACTGTTCAAGGCGATATCGTCTTCGTAGAATGAAATTAACCTGTCATAGGCTTACGCGGTTCAGGCATAGTTGCTTTGGCGATGCATAGGCTGGTGCTTGGCCCCGAACTATTACTTTGCTTCCAACTCCGATGTAACTGAGTGCAACTCAATTGCGTAAATGACTTGACTGTTCTAACTTCTTGATTGCCTTTACGCGGTCCGCGGTGGGCATTATGGATGTTGAATAAAAAGGATAGAAAACTAAGGGTAGTATAATTATATGACAAGTATAGGCTCATTGAGTAATTCTGATATTCGTCGAATCCAAAAAGATTCATCTTTGTAGTTTAATATTCACAGATTTTGAAATCCATTTTGAAATCCAATTTCCAAGGAAGAAATTATTTTTTGACATTGCTGCTAGGTTCACCTTGTGCCAAAAAGTGCCTTTTCGTTTACGTGTAAACAAAAAGTAAACAGAGTAACTTTCGTTTGCTACTAAACGAAAAAAGCACAGTTCGGCACTGGCTGAACCTAAAATCACTGTCAAAAAATATTGTTCGACAAATGTGAGTCGGGAATTTGTAGTATGGGCATAGACGCAGTATGAAGCTAGACTAGTAATTAAACGATTTATTAAATAAATAAAGTCTTTGGTCTGTGACAGCCCTTTTTATTTCGACGATAAAAACTCAGTTAAATAAATAAACTCGATCATCAAACAGTTGAAATCTGACAAGAAAACGTAACGACAGAAGGCCTGCACCTGATGCGGCCTGGGTCAAGGGCTGCCAGGGCCCCAGAGAAATCCTTTCGCAAGTTAATAATTCACTTCGTCAATAATAATCAATTAAACTGGGCGCCAGTCAATTTTACAACGATCAACTTAGCTCAGAATACCTAAGAGGTGGAAGTTGGAAGACCCAAGAGAATGACGCAGACTGAGAGAGAAAGAAAAATAAGGCGAGAGTGATAAATACATAATTACTCGCAAGTAATGTCGACAAAACCTTCGAATATAATAGTGTTAGGCACTGAATGCTTGAAAATAATTTCTATTTTCTCTGGAGTTGTAAATTCCAGAGGTCTGTATTTGCAGACGTAACCTCAGGCTAACTACTGCACGTCCAATTGGTTCTTTATGCAGTTGTTTAACGTTTTGTAATTAATAGGTGTTTTGGAGTGAGTGAGGATGTGACATGTGCTACTGGAAGAATTGGAGTGAGGCGAAGATATATACGTCAACCGTTTTCATGTTTTTCGTTTATTGAATAATTTGTAGAGAGTTGCTAGATGTGACTAGGCAGAGATTTGAATGATAACTGGCTAAAAATGTGTAAAGTCTACAATATATATAAAATGGTGTTTGTAAGGCCGAACAAATCAGGAGTCTTCACTGTTTTTCTAGAGAGAGAGTTGAAAAGGATGACCATTGAGAGTTGGGGAAAATTGGGTCTTTTCCAGAGTAGAGAGAGAGTTTAGGTTTATTGGGGTAAGAAGATGCAAGAAATAGTAATTATATTTTTGGGTTCGGGAAAGTTGTGAATGGGGCAATGAAACGATGAAGGAGCCGCTGCTCGGAGGAAAAATGGCGTTTTATGATTTAATGTGTCCGGGAAAACACGCGTCATTGTATGAAAGGGGAGAAATAGGAATGAGGGAATAATAAGGGAATCAACAGAAATTAATGTCATAGTTTCGCGTGTATGCACGCAACATACTCACCCCTCGAGAATATTGCGATCAAGAGTCGATTGTGTCAGTTATGGGGTCCACTGGTAGAGGTACGGGATGTCTCACATTTCGATTAACAGTATTGATGGCAGTTTTTACCTTCACCTTACGAATCATACCATCCTCAGCAGGAAATACATCGATGATGCGTCCCACACACCATTTTAGAGGAGGCGAATTATCATCGCGGAGCAATACTAATGATCCAATGGTGATGTTATGATTGCCCGAGGTCCATTTATGTCGGATGTTGAACTCAGAGAGGTACTCCTTGTGCCATCGGTTCCAAAAGTGTTGCTTTATCTGCTCTGGGTGTTGCCAATGAGAAAGGCGATTTTTCGGAGTCTCAGGCCAATCTGGGGCAGGGAGATCTGTGGTAGGTTCTCCATGCAGTAAGTGTGCTGGTGTGAGTCCAGAGAAGTCATTGGGATTAAAAGATAATGCAGTAAGAGGTCCGGAGTTAAGGATTCCTGCTATTTTTATGCAGATTGTGTTGAGTTGCTCATACGTGAGCAGTTCATTGCCGATGACTCTCTTCATGTGATGTTTGCAGGATTTGACGGCAGCTTCCCATAGGCCACCGCAGTGTGGAGATATTGGAGGTATTCAATACCCCGCTGTACACGGAGAGAAAAATTCTTTAAAAATTACGTGCCTGTTCCGTAACCTGCCAGTCAAAACAGTATTCAGTAAAAATCATGGAACAGTTCCGCATTTTTTCACGGAACGTTCCCTACTTTTTCCTGAACGTTCTGGACTTTTTCCTGAAAAGTCACTGAAAATGTGCGTAACTGTTCCGTAATTTTTACTGAATACTATTTTGACTGGCAGGTTACGGAACAGGCACGTAATTTTTAAAGAATTTTTCTCTCCGTGTATAAGATTTCGTCTGATGAAATCTTCGTGCTTCTCATCATTGAGGAGAGCGTAGAATTCCTTCAGTATGTTGTTAGTACCAGTGAATGTCGTGGCATTATCTGAGTGAAGAGCCTTGCAAGAGGAGTGACTGGAGATGAATCTGCAGAGAGTAGCTAGAAACTCCTCACTGGTGAGATCACTGACGAGTTCAATATGAATGGCCTTGGTGGTGAAACCGACAAAAATGCAAACCCATACCTTGATCTTGTTACGTTTGCGGAACCTTTCCTCTTTGCTGAAGAACGGGCCGCAGTAGTCCACTCCGGTGTTTGTGAATGGTCTTGACTGAGGGATGCGTTCTCGTGAAAGGTTGGCCATAGGGTAATTCACGTTTGGAAGATTTACTCTAGCATAGTTGATCCATTTGTTGATGAGAAATCGTATCTGATTGCATCCATCCATGGGCCAGAAGCGTTGTCTTACTGAATGGAGTGTTTTGAATGAATGTTTTGGACTCCAGAATGTAAGTTTGTGAGGTGTATTCCCTGGATGATAATGTTGGTGATGTGATGCCCCTTGGGTAATAGAATAGGATATACTCCATCCAGTGGCAGTGTTTTGTGCCTTTTCAGTCTCCCACCGATACGTATCAGATGATTTTCATCAAGCTAAGGACTGAGATTAGTGATACGACTCTTGGGAGGCAAGGATTTTCCATCTTGAAGCAGCGATAGTTCTGATTTGAATGTTTCTTGTTGAACCAATTGGTTAATTCTAATTTTAGACTCTCTCAATTCTTTAAGAGTTAGATGAACAGATTTGATTTTGGTTCTTCAGCGACGACACAATGCTACAATTCTCTTGAGTTGCTCAAGAGAAGAATAACGTTGGAGGAGGGAATTACTGGATGGTGATGAGACAACGAGTACAATGGCCTTCATCCTCATGAAGCCAGGCAGGGCCATGCTTCCAGAGATAATTGTGAAGGAATACTGAAGAAAGTTGCCCTCTCGATATAGCATCTGCAGGATTTTCGTTAATTCGAACGTGTCTCCAGTCACCACAGTCCGTCAGCTCTTTGATTTTGGCCACTCGATTGGCTATAAATCGTTGGAGAACATGAGGAGGAGTTTTGATCCAGTGGAGAACAATTGTAGAATCAGACCAGAAAACAGCTCTTTCTCGTTTGATAAGAGTGGCCTTCTTCATGATGTCATCGAGGTTACAGAGTACCTCTGCTGCACATAGTCCCGGGCGTGGAGTGGTTTAGTTACTGGTATGATTGATGGGTGTGATACGACACTTGGCACAATACAGGCTGACGAGCACATCTCCGTCTAGGTTGATGGAACGTAAGTAAATGCAAGCACCATGTGCGCGATTGGTTGCATCACAAAATCCGTGGATTTCATACCTTTCACTGCTGATTACTTGACGTTTAGAATGGATGTCATTGAGCAGAGGTAGTTGTGAAGCAAACTCATGCCATTGAGTATAAATTTCCATAGGCACAGAGTCATCCCGGTCCCATTTTAATCGCCAGAGCTGTTGTTGGATAATTTTAGCATGTGTAATGAGTTGATTGAGTAGGCCCAGTGGATCGTAAATTCGAGCTACATCTGAAGCAATTGTGGTCATCGTGATGGTATTACATTAATGGTATACAATCATGTCATTTTTGGAATCCTAGCGCACACCAAGAGTTTTTAATGTGGTGTCATCTCCCCCAAGTAGCTGGATGTTCACTGTAGACTCTGGAAGACCATAGGGAACATCTGGAGAGTGGGGACACATTGTCTGAGATTGAATCCCTCGGTCTTCAAGAGAGCAATGATTTCATCTCTGAATTGGAGAGCTTCGTCAAGTGTGTTCGTGCCAGTGAGGAGATCGTCCACGTAAAGGTCTTGTTTTAGCTTAATTGAGGCCAGAGGAAACCTTTCTTTCTCATCATCCGCCAATTGATGCAGACATCTAACAGCGAGGTAGGAAGCTGGACCGAGCCTGAGCGTGACTGTTTGCAACTCATAAGTTTGAATTTTTCCATTTTCTCGCCAGGGAATGCGCTGGAATTTTGTATTTTCACATTTCACGAGAACTTGGCGGTACATCTTCTCGATGTCACCAGTGAGAATAAAGTTGTGAAGTCTGAAGCGGAGAACGCGTGATAGTATGTCATCTTGTATGGTAGGCCCGACCATGAGTGCATCGTTCAAGGAGATGCCAGTGCTGGAGCGTGCCGAGCCATCGAAGACAACGCGAGTCTTGGTCGTAAAGCTAGTTTCCTTAAATACAGCGTGGTGTGGAAGATAAAAACCTGATTCTACTTCCGTGTCGATTTGTTTCATGTGGCCGAGTTGCTTGTATTCGTTGATAATCGCAGTGTAGTCAGCCTTGAGTTTTGGATTCCACTGGAATTTTCGTTCCAATGAAAGAAGTCGGCGGTTTCCTTGGAGGTAGGAGGTACCGAGGCGTTCCTTATTTTGATTGTACGGGAGAGCAACAGCATATCGATCTTCAGGAGTACGTGTTGTGTGTTTTTGGAAATGACCCTCGCAAGCTGCTTCGATTTCGGATAAATGGCTCTTCTTGAGCTCGATATCCTCTATCTCCCAAAACCTCTTGAATTCGTTGATGGCTTCGGTAAGATGACACATTGCGATTGAAGAATCGATATCATCTTCCATATTACCGCAAATAATCCATCCAAATTGAGTTTTTTGGAGGTATCTATCTTGGGAAACCTTGGGAAGTTTGATTTGTCCAATGCTGAATGCGGCAATCGATGTGCTGGAGCCGAGTAGCAGGTGAATTGGTGCAGGCTTGTAGAGTTCTGGATCAGCGAGTGGTAGATTTGCAGGTATCTCCATGATCTCTTGATCAACTTGTTCGTGGGGAAGGAGTCCAGAGATTGTGGGAATGATAAGAATACTCAATTCTTGTTTGAAGGCGTTGAGCCGAGATGCAACTGTTGTGTGTATTTGCCGATGTACTAAAGTTGGCAACTGATTCAGAGCTCGACAAAGGAATTGAACAATTGATTTTCTTGATATCTAGTTTGTTAGCCAGCTCTTCTGATTCTGTACTCGACAGTGTACTATTCTTTTATTCTTATCGAGAATGTTGACTACTGCTGTGGGACGGATGTATTGTCCTGTCGATCCAAGGGGAAGAGACATGACGATTGGTGTAGAAATGGTGCCCGAGCGCAGTCATGTTTCAGATCTCGTTACAGATTCTGTTTGGCTAAACTGAAGCTTGGGATGGTGGTTCTTTTTGCATATTTTGCAGATGTTCTTAGATAAACATTCCTCATAGCGATGCCCTTTGGCGAGATAGTTGAGACAGCGATTCTCGTTCCGAATGAGCTTGTCGCGTTGGGTTACACTCATTTCTTCGAACTTGGGACACTCATTGATTCCGTGTCCTGTCTGTGCATACTGGACATGTTCTGGTTGTCGGGGTCATGAAACTTTGGCTCTCGGGGGGCACTGGACTTGTTGGGTTGAATTGGGGTAGGGTGAGATTTCTGTCCTCCAGAGAATGGCTTATGTGTGGAGCTGTTGGTCTGGCTCTGTGGTGCCTTAGAATTTTTCGAATCACATCCAGTAGTTTGTGCACAGATGCCACGTTTGTCAATGAATTTCAGGAGTTTATTGTAATCTGACATTTCATTACCGTCCATTGTCGTTTCCCATTGGAAGACGACTTCAGCGTCCAGCAGATTAATTATAATAGTAGAGTAAACAGCATTCAGCAGAACTTGAGCATCACCGAGGCTGTTGAGAGATTGAGTTTGTTGACGAACAATGTTGACGATTTCCATCTCCGATTTCCGTGGTTGTTTAGAAAGATTAAATAGAGTCTGCCAGTGACATTGGAGAGCTTGTCTAGCTTTGTCGAATTTTTCATCCAGGAGAGTCCAAGCTATGTTATAGTTGGTATCTATGTACTCCAAGTGGGCGATGGTCTCAGCGGATCTGCACTCACAGATTTTTGGAAATATTCAAGTTTCACGATATCTTCTGTGTATGGATCTCTTCCAATATGCGCATTGCACTGATCTCTGAATCCTCGGTATAGCTCATATCTGCCATCGAATGTGGGAAGTGAAATTTCAGACAGTTTTATTCCATTCGATTGTCGAGGAAAGCTTGAATGTGTAGTGGACAGACCTGGTTGAGATCCTACTGGAACTGTCACAGTTTCGCCAGAAATAAGATTTTTCATGAGTCCCTTTAAGTAATGGTAGTTATCTTCTATTTCTTCGGCTTCATGAGCGTTTGTTTTTAGGTTTTTGGTATCCAGAACGCAGAGTTCCTCGTTGCTGATTTCCCATTCACGGAATTTTTAGCTAAGTGTTTCTAGTTTGGCCTCGATATGTTCAGCTCGGGCGTTTTCACCTTCTCGTTCTGCCCACGCTTTATTTTTCGTGAGGCGAATTTTAAAAGCCGTGCGTTCGCCCTTCAGTTGCTCAAGTGGTCTCATTATTGAGATTGTTGGCTCTCAATTGGTCTGGATTGAACAGGGCGGTGTGCCGGCTGTCATGCAGATTGAAGACGCTGTCTTGCACTGAATGTTTGAAAATAATTTCTATTTTCTCTGGAGTTGTAAGTTCCAAAGGTCTGTATTTGCAGACGTAACCTCAGGCTAACTACTGCACGTCGAATTGGTTCTTTATGCTGTTGTTTAACGTTTTGTAATTAATGGGTGTTTTGGAGTGAGTGAGGATGTGACAGGTGATACCGGGAAACTTGGAGTGAGGCGAAGGTATACACGTCAACCGTTTTCACGTTTTTCGTTAATTGAATAATTTGTACAGAGTTGCTAGATGTGACTAGGCAGAGGTTTGAATGATAACTGGCTAAAAAGTTTAGTTAGTTTTTTAGTTTTATAAACTCTTTATTTGTTTTATGTATACATATTGCATTATTGGTACAATTGCATTGGTGGGGTATAAGTTGAGGTGCCTATTGACTTGGTCAATTTTGTCCTTATTAATTAATATAGTAGGTGTTATAGACCCGAGCGGTTGGGTTCGATATTAGGGATAGATCACTTGCAGATAATTAGAAATTAATATCTCTCAAGGAGATTCAACTTTTTAATGAAAAACGATTTATTAAATAAATAAAGTCTTGACTAATGCCGTAAATATCAGGCAATATGTGTTTACAAGAAAGTGACTTAACGAATCG
>NW_011887812.1:422427-448606 GCF_000806365.1 Fopius arisanus | reverse complement strand
GATCCACATTATGACGAATATATGTGGACTTATTCCACAAATATTCGGGTTAGTTTATATTTCAACATTGTCTGATTTGGCATTACATGTTTTGAATAATATGTGCCATTTCGCATGTCCTCATATTATCTAGATCGATGAAAAATTACCTAATACTATTTCTTAATTAATTGTATTTCTGGGGCATAACAGTAGGTTTGATTTGTAATTTATATTAGTTGGTAAGTATGAGTACATTTTCCGGAGGGAGAGTCTGTGGGTCCTCCAGATGAGTTAAATTTTTCCTTATATCTACTTATAACTACATCACAATTTACTTATATCTATATCACTTTGCTTATCTTTTGGTTACCATTCTCGTGGGAGAAAGTTAGGTGTTGCGGGAGTTTATGTTTTAATTTAAAGTACAGGGTGTCGTTATTAAGTTTGCATGTTTTTTCGAGTACTTCGAGATCGTTAAGTCTGTTAGCATAGAAGTCTAGAGTTAGTTTTTTCATGGCGTCGTACACTGTTTTAAGTTGTGTTTCTCTATGAATTGTATTATTAGACTTCTTTGGGTCCGCTTTGGTAATATTTCTGAGGCACTTGTTTTGGATTATTTGAAGTTTTTTGATATTTGATTTGCAAGTGTTGCTCCATATTGGAGCTGCATATATGAAAACAGGTTGAATAATCATTTTATAAATTGTTAACTTATTGTTTAGGCCTACCTTGCTTAATCTTTTGATTAGCGGGTTGAACAGGTTTTTAATCCCGTATGTTTTTTGCTTGATTAATTCTATGTGTTTGGTCCAAGAAAGTTTAGAATCTAACGTTACACCTAGGTATTTTACAGCGGTGCATGGTTCAACCTGGGTATCATCCACGATCAGTTGACACCTCTCGATTGACTGCTTGTTTCTTTTAACTGAAAAGATACTAAATTCAGTTTTATTTGTATTGATTTTTATTTTCCAGGCATTAAAATAGTCAACGAGTAGGTTGACTATTTTATTGTAGGTCCAGCGATCCTGGAGGTGTTTGGTAAGTAGTTGGTTGGATCATGAGGACGTGTAGACAGCTGTGTCATCGGTGAATAACGCTATCTGTGTTTTAGGTGTCTTTGGTATATCATTAATATATATTAGAAATAGCAGAGGCCCTAGAATAGATCCCTGTGGAACCCCGCCTCTATCCTCCTAAAAGTTGAGTTTTCATGATCGACTTTAACTCTAAATTTCCTATTTTTCAGATAATTGATAACTATTTTTATGAAGAACAAGGGTAGTTTAATGTTGTTCATTTTATAGATGAAGCCCTCCTGCCACACTGTATCGAAAGCCTTTTCGATGTCCAGCAGAATCAAGCCTGTATTTTTATTGATATTATAGTTAATTGAGATGTGGTCTGTTAATCTTGCTAACTGTTGAATTGTACTGTGATTATTTCTGAAAGCGAACTGTTCTGGGATTAGTATATTGTTTTTATCAAGGTAGTCCTTGATTCTGCTGTCTATTAGTTTTTCGAAGAGCTTGCCCAGCGTTGGGAGGAGGCTTATGGGTCTGTAATTTTGAGGAACGAGACGGGGTTTGTTCGGTTTGGGAAAAGGTAGGACGTCCCCTAATTTCCAATCTTCCGGAAAATGAGATAGCCGAAGACAACTGTTATATAATTGCACTAGATGCGCTATTATCTTGGTAGGCAAGTTCTTGATGACTAGGTTTTGTATTCCATCCAGACCTGGGGCTTTTTTCGATTTAAGTTTTCTTATTATCTTAGTTAGTTCCCTGCTGCTGACTAGATTGATCTCTTTAACGTTTACATGGGTCCATTTTATTTTGTTATAAACTTTGTTGATTACCCTGTCATGGCTAATATCGCCGTAGTCCTGTGTTAATCTATGTACTCTCTCGAAGCCATCTGCCAGTGCGTTGGCTTTGGATAGATTGTCAAGAGCCAGACCCCGTGTACCATGAAGAATTAGAATTTGATTTTTTTTATGACCCTTCAATGACCGCGCCATTTGCCAGAGGGAGTGGTCGCGGGCATCGAGATTGGTCAGTCTGGTTTCCCAGTTCTTCCTGGTGAAATCTAAGATTTTCTGGTTAATTACATTGGTTAGTCTGTTCTTGACTTTCTTCTAGAACGCATCCCTGGTTCTTTGGAATCTACTTCTGATCTTGTTTCTTAGTTTTATAATATTTCTAATTTCCTTGGGCAAATTAGTTGGTTTTGTAAATGTGTTAGTTTTTGGAATTGCTTCTGTTATTGCTATGTTAATTTGTTTGGTTAGGCTTTGTACAGTTTGGTCTGTTTCCCTACTTGATGATGGTGGTTTTCCTAAATTAATTGAATTTTTTAACGATTCTCTGAACCTTGTCCAGTCAGCCTTTTTATAATTCAATCTTTGGATCGTAGCTTTTTTGGCTGAATTATTTAGTAGTGTAAATACCACTGGCAAGTGATCAGTGTTTAATTCGTCGATAGTATGTGGTTGAGTGATTTCTATGTTTTTTGTTATTGTTAAATCAACCGTTGAAGACGCTTGACCTCCGCTGGGGTACAATGTGTGTTTGCTTGTTGGGGTACAATGTGTGTCGCTATTATTGGTGAGATAATTTAGAAGTAATTTGCCTTGGTTATTGTTATTGAAGCAATTCCAGTTGGTATGTTTCGCATTGAAATCTCCGCACACTAGTGCTTTGTTGTTTAAGTTAAATATATTGTTTAATTCTTTTGGGTTAAATTTGGGTAGCATATTTTTCTTTTTACTAGCATCTGGTGTGTTGTATATTGATGCCAACACTACATCTCCAACTTTAATGGCCACTGTTTCGAACGTTTCTGTTTTCACTTGAAGTTCATGATAATTTTGAATTTTAGCGTTGATGTAAATTGCTACCCCACCTCCCGTCTCGTCGCCATTTCTATTTTTTAATGTACAATTGTAGCCTTGGAGTTTTACATTACTATGTTTGTTATACTTAGTTTCTCCTAGTAGGAGAATGTCAATTTTATATCCAATTAAGAAATCTAGTGTCTCATATTTCTTGTTTTTAAAACCATTGGCATTCCAGTAGGCGATTTTGATATTTGACTTTCTGGTTTTGGTAGCCATTTTTGTTAAAGTGATTATAAAAGATTATGAATTTTTCTTGATCGTCTGAGCACATTGCCATTTTTCTATTTAAATCTTTGATCGATTGTAGCATGTTGCTAAGGTCACACAGTTCATTCAGTTTTTTCATTTCATTCTTAATGTTAATTAACAAATTTAGGTCTTCCAGAATTTCTGAATCGGTGTTGATTACCTCGTTGGTGATGATGCTGCTGTTGTTCCTCTGGAACCCCTCGTTGTTGTCTCTGCTGCTGTTGTTGTTGATCTCGTGTCCTATCCCCTGGACTACGTGCGCGTACTGCCTGCGGGTGGAGTGGGTCCTCTCAGGTCTGGGAGTTGACGTAGTTGGTCTCTGTTGACTTTAAGCCCTTGATGGCTCGGAAGGTTTGGTTCTTCCGGTTCTTGTTGCCTTGTGGAGGTGCTTAAGGTAGGCTACACATTGACGGTAGTTCGCCGGGTGTCCCTAGTCGCAGTTGGAGCATATATGTGGTGCTTCTGGTTGCTTGTTGCAGTCGGCAGTTAGATGTTCACCCGGGCATTTGACGCACCTGGGTTTCTGGTAGCAGTTTCTGGTTCCATGACCGAATTGCTGATATCGGTGGCATTGGGTTATCCGCTTCTTGTTTTTATATCTTTCCCATACGATTTTGCAATGGGCTAGGTATTTGATTTTGGTTGCTTTTGCCGCCTTCTGAGCAGAATCAAGGGTCACCATGTAGATGGGGTAGTTGAATGGCGGTTCCTTATTGCCTTTTTGTTTGAGGTAGGAGCATCTGATAACCGCTATGCCTTGTTCTTTTAGTTCGGTTTGGATGTCTTCGGTCGGTAAGGTAGGCAACCCCTTGATTGCCGTGTGATGTGGTTTCAATTCAGAGCTGGTGTAAGTGAAGAAACTATATCTATTTTCTTGGAGTCCCTTCTGGACCAAATGGTGGTCAGCTTCGCTCGATGCGAGAATTATGGTGTTTATGGGCGTGTATTTGGAATTCACTGCCTCCTTACACCAAGTTCTTATTGACTCCATGAAGAGCTTGAAGTCCGTCATTTTGGAGGTTACTACTATAGGGGGCACTTTGGGTTTTCTGACACAGGTGTTGTTATCAGCCGAGGTGTTGCCTTCCGTTGATGTAGTAGATTCCTCGGTACTGGAGTCACTCAGTACTTCATAACGGTTTTTGGTTGTAAAAGATACTTGTTTTTTGTCCATTTTGGTCACTTTGGTTTTACATTGGTTTGTTGGAGACACTGATTTTTTTCTTTTATTTGAATTAGAGTCATTATTGTTTTTAGAGTCACAGACTGATTGTTTTAGCACACTTGTTTCTTTGTTTGTCAGTCTTTGAGTTGTTTTTTTTACACTTAGATGTGGCTTGTCAGGCGTAGTTTTAACCCTCTTGTCATTTTTTGGTTTTAGAGGTTGTGGAGTTGGTACTACCTTTGGCAGTAGTTTTCTGATAAGCTGTCCTCCTCCCTTACCCGGGGGAGGCATCTCGTCGTTAGCTGCTATAAAATTGATTACATTCAGCTGCTTGCTGAATGAGTCAGTAGCTAAAATGTTTGGTTGTGCCGTTGTTGGCACCTCCTCGTCCTTCTTCCAAGATGGCCCGGGTTCGTTAGATATGACAGCTACGTCAATTGACTCCCTCATCCACAAGCTCGACCGGTTGTCATCGAGAGTTTCGACCCGGCCTGTTGTCGTGATGGTCCTGACCGTGTCGTAGTCGTCCTCTGATTTCTCGTCAATCTCACGTGTTGATCTCAATTGTTGTTGAATTCCGATGTTCACTCAATGTCGGAATGATGAATGAGTGTCGGAATCGAATGAATGAATGTGATGAATGCTGTATAATGAATGAATGTCAACTGGCTAAAAATTTGTAAAGTCTACAATACATATAAAATGGTGTTTGTAAGGCCGTACAAATCAGGAGTCGTCACTGTTTCTCTAGAGAGAGAGGTGAAAAGGATGACCATTGAGAGTTGGGGAAAATTGGGTCTTTCCCGGGGTAGAGAGAGAGTTTAGGTTTATTGGGGTAAGAAAATGCAAAAAATTATAATTATATTTTTGGATTCGGAAAAGTTGTAAATAGGGCAATGAAATAATGGAATCGCTGGTCGGAGGATTAAAAATGGCATTTTACGATTTAATGTGTCTGGGAACACACGCGTCATTGTATGAAAGTGGAGAAATCGGAATGAGGGAATAATAAGGGAATCAACGGAAATTAATGTCGTAGTTTCGCGTGTGTGCACGCAACAAATAGTTGCTGGGAAACCGACTCCTTCCACATACAATAGCAAAAGTGTGCGCTCTTAGGGTCGACTTAACTTTCTAACGCCTAGTTTAAATATACAATTACAGATGTCAGGCGGTTATCTGTGAGTAATAGAATTAATTTTCGAATACATGGGTGCTATGGCGGTTTGGTTAGGATTCCCGAGGACATTTAGAAATACCATGGACGTGGAGGGGAAATTACGATCCTCCTCTTACCTGTCTGACCCCATAGATATCAGGCACTATAAGTTAGACGGAGGTAACTTAACGAATCGTCGTCTTACTAATTGACTGTGTCTCACAAACTGGCTTAGAGGCAATGAATTCACGAGTTTATATTTCACCGTGGTTTCGATTGCAACAAGTGCTTTATCTTTGTTTTACACCTGTAGAGACATTAGGTGACATCCAAGGTGTCATAGCCGTTAACGGCGCGAAATGTCGACGCTGTACCCCAGTGATTCACATTCCCAGGTAGGAATTGACAATTGGCCCAAGCTTGGATGATGGGCGGCCCAATCCCGGCTAGGCAAGGCTGCAGCTTGGCATCCAAGGCTGGCCCAAATCTGGTTGTGCCCTGGGATGATAACGTGCGGGCCTTCCTTGGCCACCAGACTTGAGTCTAGCTTCGTCGCCAGGCCTTAGCCATGCCTCATATTTATTTATTTGAATTGAAAAAAAAATGAAAAATAATGTTCATTCAAGCATTTCTGCAGATGATTACTTTCTAATTACTCACTCCTAACTTATTTTCCACCGAGAATCATTAATTTGTTGACCTAAAATATTACCCTAACCGGGGATCGAACCGACGACCCCAAAATCTCTAGTCCTGCGCCCTAACCGCTAGTCGAATGCGCTATTATTACTAATCAACCTAAATCATCGATATATAGTCTCCAGAAAGTTTCAAAATATAATCCCTATCCCTAGAATATTATCCACGAATATTCCGGTTAATTTTTAGTTTATAATGACTCATTACAACATTGTCTGATTCAATATTACATATTTTTTTTGGATAATTTGTGCCACTTTATGTGTCCTCATATTATCCAGATCAATGTGAAATTGCTTAATGACGGCTCAATTTAATGGTATTTCTGAGGCATAACAATAGTAGGGTATTTTTCTTTGACCATATGTGTATGACTCTGACCGTGGGGAAGAGTCTGTCTAGGCTCAAGGAAATACCATGAATACGCCAGGCGTCAGTTAATTTGAATACAATTGATAAAAGTAGGAAATTTGCGCTTTGTTGCTTTAGCCAAATCTCAGAGAGGTTCATCTTGGGAGATTCACAAAAATGAAGAAAGGATCAAGTAAAAAGAGAAAACAGGCAGAATATGCAAATTTCATCACCTGCAATTCGTTGTCACGAATCAATTCTTACAAGTCAACTGCTACTCGATGTTTGGCCAAATTTGATAACGGTGATTACACTATAATCAATTACAAAATGGCTATTGAATTACAACAATTATTCGGTGAATACAATGACAACACGACATGGAGAGAGTTCTTCTCACACTTCCTCAGTCTTGCCATGTGCTGTTAGTAAATTTTTGTTTTTACGCGTGCATAACCGCTACCAGACTGGTTGCTTAAGGAAATTCGGTAGCGAAATTCTAAGATTTCCATAGCATTAATCATAGCATTAACCAGCTTCTGACGATGACGAGTGGCACGATTTTCCTCCCATAACCTCATTAAATGACAAATTGCAGGATTGGTTCTAGTTTTTGACGATCGTTTACTATTGCAATCAGCATGTATACACATAACTTATAATTCTGTCCATGATTAGTAGCAATATGCTTTCTCTCTTTGGGGATCATTAGTAAATAGTTCATCATTTTTTTGACACAATTGGAATCACTTGATGTTTGGTTATTATAATTATGTAACAGAATATTATTATAAAGGTCAACTAAAGTCAGATCTAAATATTTATTTGTCCACAGAAACATTAATATTAATTCGAGTCAAGTTGTGATAATAGTATGAATGAACAAAAGCAGCATGACTTAAAAATATTTATAAGTTTTAGAGGCATAATTGAGGGAACTATCAATAGGGTCATGTTTTACACGACAATGTTATGAGTAGGGTACACAAATTGAAAAATTACTAAAAATGTGAAGCGGGTGAATAAGAGAACTGTTGGCCAATTGTTAGAATGGACTAAGCCATGGTTAAATTTGTTGACATACTAAATGTTTGTTCCCTTTACGTACTTCGTTTAAACGATGATGTGGGTTTCTTTTTCTGCATCTAATTCCGGTCGCTCTTCCATCACTTCGTCAAATGGCTTGTTGACACAAGAAGCTTGCAAGGCTTTTACTGTGAGTTGACGTTTTTGTTCCGATAGTTGTTACATCGACAGATCTTGAGGATTGACAGGTTTACTTTTTAATAAGGCGTTTTCTCTGATGAGGAATGCTCTCACTTTGGTTGGAGGATCATTTGCCTTTTTAATGTTTTCTCTGCTTCGTTGAATAAATATTGGTAGTGTTGGGGAATCATCCACAAAGGCCAAGCTGCATAATTCATACGACGCCAGTCGCTAGCACTTAGATAGCGGATGTTACAGTCGCGACCCTCCGGACAGAATAACCTCAAGGCTCGAGAACATCCCTGACAACGTACAAGGACAATCTCGTGCTCTACCCCATATAGGTAGGTGTAATCCTGAGTGTGAAGGTGGTTTGCACTGCAATGATGACAAAATCCGGGCCTGCACTTCAAACGACAATCTATAACATTATGGTCGGACGATTTATAGTTTACGCATCCAGCAATATGTCCTTTGCCAGCGAAGGAAACGTAAGTGTGATTCGTACCCGGAGAGCTCTGGCTCTCGCAACGACCAATTTTTGTAGATTTTCAGTATTTAAGATGCTACATGGGAAGATTTTATTTTAATAATAAGAAAAATTACGATGTGAAAATCGTAACCGCGGACGAAATCGTGAATTCCGGGAAATATACGTTAATTTTTTTGGGAAATTGGGACTTTGATTTTTAAAAAATACATTTCTCTATCCAAACATCACGAATTGGAATCGTAGAAAAAAAGAGAAAGAAAATTTCGATGTACATATTTTTTTTTTAATTTTTTTAGGATCTGAATAATTTGTCAATGGAATAGGAGAGAATATAATTACTTTCTCAAATTTTGCGTTTCAAATTTGATTTCTTTTTTCCGATAGCGGAAATAAATTGAATACTATGTTCATTTCATTCACCTGCAGTAATAAAGTAAAATAAATCCATGTTTTTATCGGTTATTCAGGAAAAGAATAACTTAAATTTTCAATTAACCGGAATTGATAATTTATTGACAATTTTTGTTTTTTACGGAAAACGAGAGAAAACATATTTACAGCCAAGATATTAACTACTGCAGCGCCCTTGGATTTTTACATGCAAAATTATCATTTTTACGATGTGAACTCACAAAATATCAAAGCAGCGAGTGATGTTTACAAATCGGGTATAAAGAAATAAACAGAAGGCTCCATGTTCGCGTTTTTTGTTTCATTGTTTCCCTTCATTATCTACTCATTATTTTCACAATGTGAAAATGCTCGCATATGTTTCTGACATTTTTAGGTTTTTTTGTAACGGAATTTGCATTTTTAATATTCTATGATGGCAAAATTCACTGGAATTGACTTCATTGTTCCTCCAACACAATTGGAAATTTTCTTAATCAATGGAATAAAAAAAAAGGAATTGATTTGGAGCTATTATTTTTATTTTCAAATTACGATTGCCAATAGTAAAATGGCCAAATCCTTTATTATGGTCCACCGTTCTGATTCTACCCATGCAATTTTACGATTCAAACATCGTAAAATTAACTAAATAAAACGTTCCGTGTACAGTCGACAAAATAGAGTGGTTCGGTTTTCGAAGTCGGTGAAATTGAGTTTTTCCTGACCTGTTCTTGGGATTAATTTGAACGAGAACAACACCGAAATGGAAATCACTAGCATCTGTATATATAGTAAATGGCTGTCCGGAAATTGGGATATATAAGCGAGATGAATTAATCAAGGCTCTTTTGAATTCTTCGAATAACTTTTACCCGGTTTCAATCCGTCTCCATGGACCTTTCGGACAAGTTAATTTGTTTAATAGCCCTTGAATTTTCGCAATACATCTAAAGTAGCTCCACAGTATCATAGCATTTAAAGACTTTTGAAAACCACAAAGAATTGACGGAAAAGGCTATTAGATTTATTGATTTTTTGCTCGATTTAATAACCGTTTTAGTTTTTCAAAAAATCAATGTTGAAAAAAAAAAAAATTTAACCTAGCGTCTTATGGAAAAATCGCTCATTTTGTCGTGAATAAAGATTAAAATCTGAATTTGTCAGTAAAAATATGGAAAAAATAATAAAAAATATTGATAATTATTTCATGACGATTCACAATTTTGTTTCGTTGATATTAACAATAATCAGTAGAAATTGACGAGAAACTGGAACTGAAAATCGACATGGCAGCGTCGCATCCATCAGCTGTCGTTTAGCGGGAGATTAGAGAGATTTGAAATTCTGGGTGTTTGATGGTTTGACACGGTTTTGACGCTTGCATGTTGACAATTCTCGTGTGGAGTTGCCACGAATATTTGTGAGCTAGTCAATCTGATCACTATTCACTCATTTTTAATGTCACTATTTTTTTATGGATGACCTCGATAATTCTTATCAATAATTTAGAAATGAAGAAAAAAATTATTGGAGAATGTTTAATTCTTTTACACTCAATGACTTCAGGGGCAACTACACGGAGAGAAATATTTAGTAAAAATTACGGAACTTTCAGTTCACTTACCGATTACGGAGTTGATTCGAAAAATTTAAGTGACGGTATCGTTATTTTTCACCGATAATTCAGATAAAAATTACGGAACACCACGGAAAAATTCCGTGACTTTAGATAAAAATTACGTGACGGTTCCGTAAAATTTCTGACAACCACATTCCGCTCCAGAATTACCGAAAATACACGTAATTTTTATTGAACAGTTCTCTCAGTGTATAGAGTTTGAACTATGGAGCTACCTTATACCAATTGACCAAGCTATTAAATTGACAAAGTTGAGTTCTACTTTGTCAAACCGAGAAATCAAGAATTGGTTGAATTTTCTTAAGATTGGGCCTAACTCGAATCCGTCAGTAACATAGAACTGCTTCTTTCTCTATTGACAATGATAGCCTCACGGAATACTTCGAATGCTAGTGGCAGCATTGAGATATGTTCTTGGAGATCTTCGCTGACAACTCTCTAGTCATCGGGATATGTGAATACTTTGTCACGTAATGTATTCACGACTTTTCGTTCATGGATTAACTGTTTGAATTTTCTTTTCCAGATGTCTATCAGACGTTGGAATGTTGACGGCACCCTAGTCAAGCCATGTAGGTGTTACGGTCTCCAGGCGGGTGGACTGAAATGATCAAACACTGAAGTGTATTATGCTGATTTACGCAGGAGTTTGAGTAAAGCGTCACGCAAAGAGAGAAAATTTTTCTACTGATCGTTAAATAGAGTTTTTTATTGCTTTATTACGAAAATAGGATTACCACAACAATTGAAGATAAAACCGCTCAAATAGGTTAGGAGAATCCATGGAAAATAAAATCTAAAAAGAGTATAATCGGTTAAAAACTTACAATTTACAAAAAAATGAAAGGGTTAAAAGGTGGGCGTGATCACTCAGTCTGATGGTTGGTAGGCTCGGAGACTCCTTTACAGTAACAGAAGAGGTTGCCGCTGGTGGATCTTTCGATTTAGGCGGCTCTCGCAGGACGATGGGGAAGTTGACGAACTCGGTGGTTCAATGTGAACATCTCGGTGCTCAGGCTCTTTACCTGCCAGGCGCGAAGATGTCGAACGATGAGTTCGACTAGTGTGAAGAAAGCACCCAAATTTTAGTCTAACCAGGGGTGACGGTGCGGTTACTCGTGGACTTTAGGTATCGAATCACTTGATGTTCGTTTGACTCTCGATTGGTCACGGGAGTAGCAGAGTCGAGTTTGTAATTAATTCAAATGCTTAGTTCAGTGTCGTTGGATTTTATGAAGCTGGATTGGCATCAGTGTGTCAGCGGGTACGTATTTGTAACTTCGTAAAAATGCTGTTTTCAAGACCGCGACTTGACGAGTCCAGATGAATCTCCGCTGATTGATTTGGTTTCTTCTGGCTTACCCCACTCCAGCATAGCAGCTCCTCGAAACGTGATTGCACAAGTTAAAGTATAGTATAAGTATAAGTATAACATCACCTGACAACCCTGGTATAACGCTAAACCATTGTGATTCATAGATGTCACCAATATCGACCATGGAGCTAGTACCACCTAGTGTCTGAACGATAGACTCGCCGGAAAGATGTACTCCTAACTGGGAAGATATGTTAGCATCTAAATCGTGCAATTGATACGAGCTACTGCCGCTGTCAGTTATCCCTCTTATTTTCTTCCCGAAGATTATGATTTTTACTGGAATTTGTAAACACTTTCTTGGGGTTTTTAAAGGTGAAAAAATCTTAACTGTCATTGCCCCGGTAAATATGTTTTTTGCTCTAATCGATGAATGCTATGGTGAGTTGCATTTCGTGGTTTCCAGTCTTTCAATGTCGGCTTGGGAGTTGAGGTAACTCATTACGGTACAGTGAAAGGAGAAAACCCCACGAAAGACCATCTAATTATATTCATCTGAAAGAGCACATTTTTTCCTATTTAAAATTTTTTTTTTCGAATTTTTCACCTCTTTATTAAAAAAATATTTTCATCACGCTGTGCGGAAAAGTGGCTTTATGGGCACAGTTAGCGTTTCTAAAAGTGCCTATAAATCACTTATTCCACACATTGTAATGACCATGAGTGCAATTTTTAGTTTCATGTCCTATTACCCTTCCTCGATTGTTCTTTTCATCATTACTACACGGAATAGTTCAATTTTTCTTCGTAAATGACGGGAGGCATATGGGTTATGTCATCCCGAGTATCCTCAAAAACAACGGAAATGTGGAGATTAAATAGGTCACTTTCTTCCCTTTATTTGTGGGGTAAAATCAAACCTTCCGTGTAGGTATGACGGAAAATAAACTAACAGCTTTATCCGTTCTATTCTGTAAGGAATTTCTGCAGCAATAATTTTAATTCCGACGACTCGCAAAGTATATCTCCAAGAATTTTGAGATTAATCCAGACGAAAGGGATGAGGATGGGGGACTTCGCAAATTAATCATTAATTTTCGAAATAAAAATATCATTTTTTTCTTCAAAACTCTAGTATTTTTCAATAATTGGTGAATGAAAGTAATTACAACACCGATGAAATTGATGATAGTTTTTCATCCACATTCTGTGGAGTCTCCAACGATTGAGAAATGTAATTTTTTCTGTGATTTCGAATGGAAATATTGTTATGATGACTTATTTTGAATGAATCTAAGTTGGACTATTCAATTCATTCTTTATCTCTGATATGTTGTTTTCTTCTTGAACCTATTACCATCGGGAGTAGGACTACATCTTATGGTCTGACACATATTTCTTGTGCAGGTCATATTGACGTTTTCAACGAAGAGAGCAAAAGTAATTAATTTCGTTGATAAGCACCAGAGGTAATTAACGAATTGCGATAATCACTCATCGTTGTTCACCGTCTCAAGAAGCTTAAATCATTATTTGGGGTTGATAACGCATGCGAAACTTGAACTAAGCTTTGAGATAAAATCGGATACTGAAGATGCACATTTCTCTTAGACCTGACTTGTCCCTAAGTTTTAAACAGAATTGGCCTGGCGCTAAAAAAATTTTCACGCTATAAATCGCATGCGATATTCATCTTCTATGATGAATCGGAATCAAAGCTCGAAAAGAATTTCTTCCTTTTGAATCTCCGCCTAGGAATATCATCACCAATTCCAAAAATTCCTTGTAATCCTGGCGAATAATTTCATTCTATAAAGTCAACAGAAAGAAAATACATCAGTGAAATGGTGAAATGCTGCTCGGCAAAGGCGAGAGTAGCGGCCGTCTCAGAATATAGTGCTTCCTTCACTTCCTCATTACATATTCCAGTGCCCTCTGAATCTTTTGAAAACCGGAACGTCGGGAACAGACATACAGCCTATTGACGTTTCCAAGGTCGTTTTCAGAAGTAATTCCACAACGTGATGGCGACATGCTAAATATAATTAACCTCTCACAATTAATTTTTCATGTAAGGTGCATGCACTATTGGAAGCACCGGTGTTACTTGCTGTGCTGGCGAAACTATGGCGCATATATCATCGAAGAGGACTTATTCCTTCAAACTTTTGAAAATTGCGTTCGCTGGTTCATCTCCCGTTTCTCTTCCCAAAATTGCTACACCAAGCAATTGCAAATCGCACCACATCGCTAGTTCTATTCTTTGAAGGAAAAAAATGTGGAATGTCTGTCCTAAGCAATTTTCTCTGAGAAATTCGCAGTTACAGGCAAAAAATATTGCCGATTACTCGAAAGCGAAAATCCGATTTTTTGTTATTCTTAAAAAAATTGCCTGAACAGAGCCAATTTTTTTTACAATAATTTTCTTGAATATTATTATACAATGTCAGAAAGGGCTTCTAGTAAGAATTCATTCAAATGTATGGCCAGTGCGCCTGCATTATGCTACGTGGAAAATGGTTACAGCTTTCAGTCAAATCACCAACTAGCCTCTGAATAATGGAACCAACATCTCCAGGATCGACGATTTCATAATAAAACCAACCAGAGACTATTTCGCCCAAATGACTAACATCCACAATCGACCGATCCACAAACTCAGTATTGTGAACTCAGCAGAAACTAACCTGACAGGCCAGAGCAGATACATGCAGCCAAAGGCGTTCATTCACCTACATCGGTTGGGAATAATCCAAGACGCCAACAATACCCCAGTCCTCTATTACTTCACCAGGCACGTCGCTACCAAAAAATCCCTCTGGTCAATCTCGCCCAACTATCTCTCAAATATTTGAGAGCAATACCAGAACGAGACAACCTCAGCAACGATCGCCTACAGTCCAAAGTTTGGTGGCTAGATGAATCCGGCAAGTACACCGGGCAGTTTGAGGCCAGGCTGGATACACATACTGAAGGTACAACTGATGGAAACCAGCAACACCAGAAGCTCCTGCCAACCTCATCTTATAAAACGCACTTATACCTTGTGAGTTCAAATTATGCATATGAACCCATGTCAAGTTTGTAGAAACACTTTTAATCAATTATTTCCTCTTATGATTTACTTTATCCATTGATGTAAGTTCTTTTGTTTTGACCATCGCTTCCCCCAATTAAACTCACCTAAGCTCAACTAATTGAGTCAACATAATTAAACGTACATCAGCTAAATTATCTATTGTAAATCATTGTATAGGTCGCATTAAGATTGGCCACGCGTTTCAATAAATTTATCATCGTTGTGAGTGATGATCTTCGCGAGTCTATTTAATTTGCAAATTTAACCAAATTCCTGAACTATCCCGGTTCACCCTAAATTACCAGTTATCTCACCAAACACACCAAATTTAAAGTTATCATTAGTTATTATAAAATGCAATACATAATAATAATAATAACAACAATAATAATAATAAGGTAGGCGTAGGTAAGTTGGCGTCCTCATCGCCCAGTAAAATGGTGTTCCATCTTGCCTCAATATACCTATTAGTTGCTGGTTACCTCCTGTAACTCCCAAAACCCGGCTCTACCAACGAGTCACGGCACAGCCCCCCACAGTCGGTCCGCTTTAGATGGGGACTATGGGTCCTTGCCTCACTTACGTCGGCAGAGCTATGATTTGCTTAGTGTTCCACGGCCGCTGTCGGGTGGTCGTTTCTTTCAGATGTCTGCTAGAAGTGACGACCCTCAGTTGGAACAGTCCACTTAGGATGGTGATGAGGTGTCGGGTCGCACTATGAGGAATATCGGATCAAGGACGAGGAGAGTAACGGGGAAAATCCGCGTTAGACCTGAATAACTGCTTCACTACCTCTGGATGTTGACTTGAACTGGGACGTGAACTGAGCTGTGTATGCGGCAGTATTTTGTTTGAAACTGCCTGCCCTTTCAAGAGGGTCTTGTGAGCTGAAGATGAGAAGGCGAATCGCACAGTTCCAGGATAAAATCGAGAGGGCTTGGAAACAAGCGTCGCAAATTTAGTGTGTGATTGAGTTTATCGTAAGTGGGAGAAATTTTAGATCTCGTATTCGCAAGATATCTGCGAATTTGCGTTATCATCATGGCACATTGAATAAGACAATCCTCCTTGTTGAAAGTGCGAGCTCGGGGATCGAGGGGAGGGGGTCGAGGAATTCTGGAGGGATCTTCATGATCATGTTCGTCATCTCATAGTGAGGACGCCAGCCCTCAAAGGATTTCATACGATCTATCAGGATCATCGGCGATAGCGTGCGGAGTTCGTTCCAGTCACTCAGGAAGAGTTGCGACTCGCGTTGCGGGGGATGAAGCACTATGCCAGGTCTAAATGGTATCGACACCTTTCGGTGGAAGAGGTGTACCTCTTGTAGTTCATGCCCATCTGGCCCGGATTTTTAAATTGTATATTGGTGACAGCGCATCGGTTGCTGGGTGGGAAGTGGAAGCGAGAACGTCGCTACTTCTAAAGAAGGGCGACTTGTCCGATGAGACGAATTATCGGCGCATAACTTGCTTGAATACATACATATCAACTCTTTACCGGAATTTTGAATGAGTCCATCTTACTCCGTATTATAACGGCCAAGCCGTTACAGTCAGGTTGCAAGAAGAGTTCACTTGTCGATCGCTGTGTTCTGCGCGATTCGATACAGTATCATCGACATCTGTCAGTGGCCTGGATTGACTACAGTAAGGCATTTGATAGCACGAGCCATCAGCTCATTTTTCTGCTATTGAAGGTTAAGCCCAGTATAGTAAGATGCCTTAAAGATCTTGAATCGCTTCGGAGGATGCGCTTTCCCATAACATCTGGTGGAGGGTGGCTGACTTCGGGGCTGGTGCAGTACAACAGGGGAGTTTTCCAAGCTGGCGACAGGAGGCATCTGGTTAGCCATATGCTCCATATCAAGGCTGGGCAAACTCTGTTCTGATGGCAAGTCATGCTCCCGACCTCTATTAGTGCGTAACAAAGGGTAGACGAAAGCCCATTGTATCGGTTTGTTTACGACCTGGGTCATAAAGGCCCTTCTCCTCTGCTGAGCTACATCAGCTGAACCGGGGGTTCAGGGTCAGGCTAGTTGGGCGGATTATTGGTTCTCTCGGCAGCATAGGAGACTCTTTTGTATGTACGCTTGAGATCATTCCAGCCTACAGGCGAAATGCTTTATTATTGGACAGATGCATAAGGCTGGTTTTTCTGCTTTTTCTGTCGATCTGCAAAATGAGAACTACGGGGAACAAGTGAGAAAAACCAATTAAGATGTTATTGTCGATATCTTTTAAATTTTCAAGTTCTTCGCAAATTCATGAGGTACGGTTGAAAAAATTGACATGAAAAGATACCATTTTCCGCTTAATTCGTATTCAATGTCTCAGGAAGTTTCATCATCACGAAAAAAATTTCCCACATTCTCAGTAGACAATTGCAAGAATTCACCATACTTTGCCAAAACATTCAGAAAAATAGACGCACGGCTATAAACATTTGTGAGCCATTGAATAATGATGAAACCTAAAAACGGTATATTTCTTCATGTTAATCTGATCCGCAGTTTTTCAGAAATTTATAAAAAATATGAAAAATGAGGAGATATCGGCAATAACTTTTTAACGAATAAGAGCCCTCTTAGTTCCTTTTAGATCATGAGGATTAAAAAAGTGAAAAAAACGAGGATTAAGAAGCTGGTAAAACCAAAAACTGAATCATTTTTTTTAATCTAACAGTGGAAACCTTTCTTTGCTCTCTTCTTCTTTTACTCGCAGGTTCAAGATTGATCCAAGCTGAACGTGAGCAACTAAATTCTGCCAGGTGTAGAGTCTGGAGAACGCAATTTTTGGTTTCCTATACGGGACGTCTAGAATAATGTCTTACCAAAATATTGAAAAAAATTGTCCTCAGAAGATCTTGTAAACGAAATCTCGGGAAGATTTCTCAAAATTATCTTCTAGAGGTTTGATTATATTATATGGATATTCCAAAGACATTTTCTGTTCTACGCGGGTATATTCTGACTCAATCAAATTCAAGGCAATCTGTTGGCTAACTGTTGGCAGAGCAATGCTGCACCAGTGTTTGATTTGTCATTGTCTGATGTAACATTGGGACAATGATGTTCTACCAATTCTTCAACAGCCAACTCTTGGCCTAGCGTTCGTTAAGATTGGTTTATCGGCGCTTGGGCTCCCAATATTAACCAAGCTTTGAGTGAGCAATGAACAATGAGTGTTTAGTTCGTCATTGGCTAACGAACTGTTCGGCCGTAGATGCTATGCCAATCTTCATGTAGCCAACACCGGACCAAGCATCAACCCGGAATAGAGATACGAGTCGTCGTTCGTTAGAACTCAGCCAAGACTCCCGATTAATTATTGACCCAATTACTTACCAGCCAATTTAGATCGAAACGTTGGCCCGAGCATGGTGAGTTAATTAAATGTAGGGAAGTGTATAGTAAAGCGTACTTTCCTATGTACAGTATTAAATATTAAAAAAATTAGCGAGCATTTCAATATTTGAAATACGCTCAGTGCTTTTTGGCTTAACCAAGTCAACGACGAGGATGTAGCACTGAATCTGGGCCGGCCGCCACCCACAAAAATTCTGTTAGTAACTTTATATTTTCTATGGTGTGTTTGGTGGACACGGTTCCAATAGTGTGCTATTGTTAGTGCCTTTTTGAGGTTGTTGGTTTTTTTCTATTAGGATGAAGTTAGACCATTACCAACGTCGCCTTCTTAACGCCATTATTTAAAATGTAAATTTAAGCTCAAGTATTATGGAGTTTTTTTGCACGTTTTTTGTTAAGTGTACTGGCGCTATTTCACTCCATTATACATCTTTCTCTAATTTCCTTTTTGTTTTTGATTTCATTCTTGAACGCATGAATGGTCCTAAACATCTCTATTAATTGCTCATATTTGTTCTTTTTTTAAAATTTATATTCCGCAATATATGATTCAATCTGGTTTTCCTTAATTCCAACTTTGGGTACCTGTTTCCTAAGTTCAATCCATAACCGTTCAATGTTTTGCGAGTGTGCATTATTATTGTAGTCGACAAACTGTTTATTATGGTAGTAACCTTTGTAAGAGTATTTTTCCTGTGTCAACACCCCGGGATATTCCTCGAACTATTCTGGCTGCCGCCTCTATCGTTCACGATTGGGCGCCAGCCAGGTTTTTCTGGAAAACCGGCCGCGAAGGAATTTCGTCAACTCCGCGGACTTTCGGTAGCGGGTCTCACAATGCCGAGCCGGCATCAGCATGACACGGTAGAGTGGGCGAGGTTCACCAACGCACGAGTAACTTCAATCACTAACTTCGATGCCGCGCGTACGGCATCGTCAACGATAACTTTCGGGGACTGTATTCCCCAGACTCTCGTAGAGGGATGTGACCATCCCTCGCACGTGGTATTCTCTCCTCTGGGGTGGCTCGACGCCAGACAAGACACAGATTACCTGCGAATCCTTCTCACCCCGCAGGGCGCCGAACTGTTCGAGGCACATGCGACGTAGGTATCCGGAGACCTTTCTCACCCACCTAACGTCCACCCCAACTCGAGAACTCGGTAATAGCAATCTCATCGCGAGTCAAAACTCGAGTTACTTCCCATGGAGGCGCGTGTGACCGGACCGACGGGAAACGCCTTGAATCCCAGCCCTTGGTCCACCCCAACACCATGGATTTCGCCCTAGAGATGGATCTCTGTAGCCGCGGACTCTCGTCCGTAGCCTCAAAGTAACCCATTGCAGTGATCGGGGACAAATAAGTGTCCCCTTCTCTCGCTATTCCAAGATTCCTTGGAACCACGTACCCTTCATAATCCCGGCAGGGATTATTGCCACCAACTGATCCCGAGATCCTAAAACATCCGCCCGAGACCAGCACTCAACGCGAACTGTCCTGAAATCTACCAGGGCCTTCTCCCCCTAGTCTGAGCATCTCAGCGACTGTGGGTCATCCGCTATCCCACAGCCACCAATCAACTCGACGGGATTCCGGAGGCGCTAGTCCTTTCACCTAGCCGTTGGTCCCTGGTCTAAGTCGACGGCGCCCTTCGGAACCACCCAGTTGGAACGCCTGTACGTCGGCCCTGGACTCCCTAACACAGCTGGGTGGATTTCCGAATTCGGAAACAGCTATCGTCAGCGCCATCACAGTGTTCCGAAACATGGTCTCACTCTACCACGTTTCTTCCCACTATGTGATTGGTCAAATTCACCTTCGGAGCGGCCTGATTGGCCGTCGTCCGATGTTCCACTCATCTTTCGCTCGGCTATTTTCAGCCGGCGTTAGATGTCGTTCCTTTCACCTAGTGACTTTACTAGTGTTTTCTCCAGTAACGAGAAAAATCTCGTTACAAAACATATCTCATTATTTTTCCCACTTGGAGCTCTACTACTTCTATTTAAAAGATTTTACGATTACTACCCACATTCAATAGTTATTTGGGTGTACAATTGTATTTCGGACACCCTGTATATATATAAAGACCGATAATAAACGAATTTTTTTATCCAATATACAATTTGGTATTACGGTTACTATTCATTATTATTAGTTTATTCAGAAAATAGTGATACGAAAGTTTTTCGCAAGAAAACAAAAATTTGCCCAGAAATTGCGAGAACAATTATTGCGTTTTACTACTAATGTATTTCTACACTCGAACAATACATTTTCACCGGTAACTGTTAAACTTGGTCAAAACCATAGTCAAAATATGTACCGGTTTAGTTTTGAAATTGATGTTTCTTAATGATTGAATTGCAATAAACTTTGACGATAATTTACTGGAATTCATTTGGACCATTACTGTCTGGTCAAGCTGTACTCAATTGCCAAACGATAAATGAGTCAATATTCGAATTTTCGACTTATCTGCGGTTGTCACCTACCCGAGCGGAAATCAGTTCAGGTCTAGTCCGATCAGAACTTGATTCACTTTCAGTGCGGTTCGCTTGATCAGGTAAGATCTGATCAGAACCTGACCAAGGTTTGATCCAACGTTTCGGATCCTAAAAACTACAAGTGAATGTAGATCAAGTTCTGATCAGACAGGCCTGATCAGATGACACCTGATAAAAACTTGATCAAGTTTCGAGCCAGTATATTGGACCCTATAAACTACAAGTGGCTTTACATCAAGTTCTCGTCAAACATGCCTGATCAGATGACACTTGATGAATTCCTGACCAAGTTTTGACCCAGCAAGTCAGATAAGCATGATCTCACTCTGAGATCAAGCTGCCTCAACACAATTTGTTCTCCTTCCGATTCAATTCACTTAATTTTCAATTGAATAGCTCGATAAAAAAGAATCACAAAGTTCAGATACGATTCATCTGATATTCATTTGATCTACCCTTTTCTGAGAATCCTCTTTTTTCTAGCAACTGTTAAGCTATTGACGAAACATCTTGATTCAAATGTATAGGAAGCAAGGGAAATATATAGAGTGAACTATCAAACATAAGAGCGCATTATCTTGAGTCTAAAAAAATCATCAAACTTGTATCTGTTCATTGTGCTATGATTATTATAATTATCTTTTAATAATGAAATAAAATTTGAACCGAATATGTTTTCTCGCTCAGAATGTACATGCAATAATTTCGAAGTCATCAAATACTCCCTTGCAGATTGTGTAGGTAAAAAGAATCTACTCAAAAACAATAGTGGGGTAGTCCAGTGGTTAGGGCGTAGGTTCAGTAATCGTAGGTTCCTCGGTTCGATCCCCAGAATCGTCAAAAATAATAGGGTTTTTTCATCGCTAATTACAATCGGGCTTGATTAAGAGCGGTCAGATATAACAAAAAAAATAAATTATCTTTTGTTTTAAGTGAGTAATGGTTAATATTTATTATTGTTTTCGATATTCCAGTCATCCGATTTAGATACATTTGATTTGATCAAATCCGGAACCGTTAAACCGGATCAGAAAAGTTTGATCAAGTCTTGATTTAAATTTGCGTTACATGTCTGATCAAAATTTGATCCAGTTACCGTGTCACTTCCGGATCAATCATCAAGTATGACCTGATCCAGTCTTGACTAGAACTTGACTAAAATTTCCACTCGGGTATACTTCAATGGATTTATCAGTGACATTACTGACATAGAATATATTTTCTCTTCCTTAAATCTCGTTAAAAAATCATTTGAATATCAATTCAGAGGGGAAAATTAACTGAAAATATTCTCAACTGTTTTTTTCTGTATTTTTGAAATTGAAAATATAAATCGACTCGTCCGCATTTGTCTGGTCGATTTTTAAGATCAAAATAGATCATTGAGCAATAATCGAGTATTGAACGAGAATCGATTAATTGAAATCACAAACAAATGAAAAACCCTCGCGTTATTAATATAAGGGACTAGCACTTCAGAGGCATACTACACGCGCCTCGCAAAACGTTTGTAAATTGTTATTTGCTATCTCTAATTCAATGACAGAACAAAAATCACCGGATAATCGCTATCGCATTCTATATCAATATTTTCAGAATTACATTCCGAGAAAACAAATGATATATACGACTAGGAATATATAACATTAGGATTCTCCATCTCGATTAAAATTTTTGGATCTTGTTGCTTTCTTTTCCTTTTTCAATTCGACTGAAATACCAATCTCCACAACAGTTTCCTTGGAATTGTTATCCCGAAGCTTGCAAGTCCTGACGTTTGGTCTGAAAAAAGTATTGCAGTATTTCCAGTATCAAAAACCACAAACAATGAAAATATTTCGTCATTTAGCGTTAGCGATTTTTTAGGGAGACTCACACTTGTGGATTAATTAGTTTTCTTTTCAGTATTTTTTTACTTGCAGTTATCTTTCTTCGTTTTCAACTCTGCAAGTCTCTTCTTCCTTTTTAATGCCTTTTCCTCCGAAGTTCTCACAGTTCGTCTCGGAGCTATTTAATTTGGTCATTCGAAGAGGTCATTCGAATTCAGTTTCAATCGTTACAATCGCATCACTGTCAATATTATATCATAAACTAACTCCTGCAAAGTAAATTTTATTTTGAGTCATATTTTCTTATACATTTAGTTGTGATAAGTAAATTGACTTATTGTCAAAATTAGATTAATTAATCAGAATTTTTCGTAGTTGAAATAATTATTATGTTAACAATTATTTCAGAGCATTGATGAAGAGTGCGCAAAAACATTTCGTGTAATAGTATCAACCTCTAGTATTTATAGTACAATTATTAACGATATTATAAAGAAAAAGAGACTTTATTGCCATTTTCAAGGAATAAATTAATTTTCAACCATGTCAGACCAATATTGCATGCTCGATTCCCTCAACCTCATAACCAGCTGACAATAATCGAGAGAACGCACGTCTGGCAAAGCGCTTGCAAATTATTGTTTGTCATCTTTGATTCCATGACAAAAAGACCTGCCAGAAAATTGGTATCGCATTGTATATCGATATTTTCAGAATGAAATCTAAAAAAAAAGATTGATCAATAATCGCAAATTTTCAAACTACATAATATCCCTAGCTTCTCTTTTAATATATGGAACTAGCACTTTAGACGCGCGTATCGTGCGCCTGGCAAAACATTTGCAAATTATAATTTGCTTTGCTTAATTCAATGAGAGACGGAAAATCACCAGATAATCCTATCGCCTTGTATATGGATATTTTCAGAATGAAACCTAGAAACAAATGGGAAATGCCACTAGAACGAACTGCGTATAGCTGTTGTTGCTGAGAAATTAGCAACAAGCTTCCGAATAGATTTTTGTTTCTCGGATTTTATTGTTTCCACTTTTTATCCTTATTATAATATTTATTCTATGTGACCTTTGCCATGGAATTACAATATAATAATTGCCGGCGAAGGCACGATATTTGTGAATTACTAATATTCTGAAAAAATTTAGATGAATGTACTATCACTTACGGGAGAAGTTGTCATGAGGGGGTGCTTGGAAGGTGACTCGGTGGGTAGGGGGTGGTTGCTCTAGTGGGGACACCGGTGAGGGTTCGATGATTGACTGCTCAAAGCTACTCGGATCCTGATACGCTCCGAGTGTTTGTCCTGTTCGCAGAGTGCCGGACGGCCGTAATGGAAATGAGCCATCGGACTCGGGGACAACGCGAAAACTGACGGTCGTAAAAGGCATCCCCATTGAGTCTATCTCGTCATCCCAAGGAGCCGCACGATCTCCAAATTTTTGCCGAATTTCATGTCGGACGAATCGATCTTTTAATACGTCGTAAACCCCTCGACTTTCAATACCGAGCGTGTCCAGTAAGATGAGTTGATCGCGGGGGGTGAGCGAATCGAATTGTCGCTCCAGATCGCGGTGATGCTGGGCGATAAGAGCAGGTAACGGGTTCGGGGGTGAAAGGAGGTGAATACTGGGACTGGTGATAAGGGAGGTAGTGGTAATAGTGGTAGTAGTGGTGGTGGTGGTCAGGTGGGCGGCAGAGGTATCGGAGCAGGACGGGGGAGGGTCAAGGACAATCAGATTGGGTTCCATTTTTTATTTGATTCTATGTGAATTGACGAGAAAGGACAGAAACCCAATTGACGATAAGTCTTATCCGCGGAAATGGGTCAAAATTTGATCGAAAGTGTGCGCCCCGGGCAGCACAAAATAATAATAATAATTTTAAAAAAACCCAATGACGAATTCGCAGCGAGAAGGCACCTTAGAACGATCAAATACGCACAGCGCACAAAATAAAAAAAAAACTCATCAACAATGATAATCAAAAAAAAAATATTGTGAACAATGGGCAGATAGTATTTCAACCGACTTAGATATTAACTAACCAGTCAGGGGGGTCACGGCCAATCGGGCCGAGAGGAAATCGTGACCTTTCAAGGGAATAAACTGGGAGAATTTGAGGGTAAAAAAAACAAAAAATGGAGAAAAAGAGAGAGAAAAAAAATGTAGATTGAATATCCGAAAGTAAAGGGAGTTGAATTAAAAATAAAATTTCAGCACAAAATCAATAATCCCAAAACAAATCAATGTTTTGATTCCCTTAATCCCCTCCGGAATGCGGTGGGTTTATCCGCATCGGTGAGCCTCGGGAAATAATACCCCCGAAAAAGAAGGCTGGTCCCACGTTGGGCGCCAATTGTGACCTTTGCCAGGCAATTACAATATAATAATTGCCGGCGAAGGCACGATATTAGTGAATTACTAATATGCTGAAAAAATTTAGGAGAATGTACTATCACTTACGGGAGGACCTGAAATAATAAGAGGGAGGGGGGTTTCTCAATAATTACTCGGGGGGATTGATGAATTAACAATCTGTATTCTACTCTCATACAAAATATTAACATGTAAAATCATCCGGGCCTTTCAACTAAATTACTCAAGGGTTGGGGGGTAAGGCCAGCCACTCGCGACAAACGCAATCAAACAAAAAAAAAAAGAAACTGGGGAGAAGCTATTTGAAAGAAAAACAAAAGGTCGAGAAGTGAAGAGGGTTTCGATCAATTATCATTTAATAGATGAAGTGACAGAATTGGGGCTTTCCTTAACCCTTGAAAATCAATTTTCAAAACAGTACGGGTATTTCCGAATCTTTCAGCGCATTTCAATTTCAATTGGTGTCAATGCAGGGAGCGCGTGAAGATATATTCACAATGGAATTCATGAGATTCTATCGATCCTTCGCGACGAAATTTCAAAATAACATTTTTAAGCAATGCAGTATTTCCAGACTCTCCTTTAATAATAACGGGCATAAATGAGCCCGGCGGCTGTAGATACGCGGGAGGTGTGTGACTCCGACGGTCATCCAAGCTAAGCAACGTTTAGTTTGGTTAGTAGTTGCATGGGTGTTCGCTTAGTTACACGTCTCGGACACGGATGTAGAAAACGACTGTTTTCATCGAGTCGGGGGAAGAATCAGATGCGCTCAAGATCCCTTAAAATTCTTATTTTGTTTCCTCCGCAAGATGGAGTGATGTATCCTTTGTGTCGGATTTTGATATAAAAACGTCGCTAATAGAAAGCTTTCAGTGGCGCAATTTGGTAGCATTGGCTCACTACGGCACACTGGTCGAGGGATGGGCAACCTCTGCTCTGAGAGCAAGTCGTGCTTCCGACCTCTATTAGTACATAACAAAGGGTAGACGAAAGCTTATTGTGTCGGGTGATGGGCGTTTATGACCCAAGTCGTAAAGGGCCTTCTCTTCGGCTGAAATCAACCAAAGTGGGAATAACACTTAAGAACAGGAAAAGAGGAGAAATATCGCTGAAGAAAAGGAAAATCGGGGAAATGAGTCAAAAATAGAAAATGTGGAATTTTTTTCACCATGACATTTTTATTAATTTGGAAAGCAGACGTTACAAATGAAATGTAAAGACCGGCTGTTTAATTTCAGAGGCAAGGAACAAATTCCGTAATATCATGTTCCATACGGTGCAGGGATATATGGGCCAGAAGAAAACCACAGAGACAGCTGGTCCATTGGACCCCTGTCCACTGTTTTTCAAGCAGAAATTCTTGCAATTAAAAATTGCATAGAGTTTCTCCTAACAAAACCGACCTCAAGAAAACATATATATGTCTGGTCGGACAGCAAAGCTGCCATCAAAG
>NW_011887812.1:375571-421822 GCF_000806365.1 Fopius arisanus | reverse complement strand
AATTATAGGGATCAGAAGGACAACGGAGCCACAATAGCCCAGTAGGGGTTCGGTGACAAGAGGGCAGCAAATGCCTATCCGTATTTTTAACCATAACCATAACCATGTTCCAGTGGTCCTGCTGATCCTTTGAAGGAAATTTTTAAAAAATATTATTTAAAAAAAATATCCTTTTTTTATATTCAGAATCAACATCAGTCAGTCAAAACTGCAATGTTTGGGATTTTTTGCTTGACATATTTTTCGGTAAGGTCGATATTGAACCAAAAATTTAAAAAGCAAGCTAAAAGATGTCATCAATTCGGGAACCTGAATTTGAAGAGTACCTTCATATTTATTTCAATGACCAATAGTTATCTTCATATTCAGAAAAGTTTTTTTCCATATGTGGATATTTAAATTTCCCGTTATTTCAATCACGGTGGCCATTGTCCCCATTTTACCATTTGGCAGAGACGTCATGGGACGCTTCCCAATACGGTGACTGTGAGGCCCCCCACTACTGTCCCCATTATGATCGGACTAGGACCCTTATAATTGCCATGGTTATAAACTTCATTGGATTCCTAGCTCGAGTTTATGACTCTGCTTCGAGCTTGCCGATCCCTGCACTAGTCTGTTTATCACGATGTAAATCCACGTTCCTCATACAACCACATCAACATTGTTAATTTGTTTAAAACCGAGTAGATAAAAGTGAATTTTTAAGTGCTGTGTAATACAATAACCGTAATAGAATCAGGGTTTAATAATATAGTAAATAAATAAAAACTATATAATAAATTCTGTCATCCATCTAACCTCACCTACTTGTGGTTTAAAATCCTGTTTTGCTGGAAAGGAAAACGTCTCACGCAAAAAGTGAATAAAAAAAAACTAAAAGAACAGAGACTTGGACTTAGCAATAGAAAAAATGAACCACAACTAGGTTCCCGTGTGTGTCCAAGAAAGTGAAGCGCAGCTGAGTACAGCAGGGCTGAATGAGGATGGAAGGACACGGAGGAAACAATCGGTCGTGAAAGACTCACAGGATGAATGGCAAAAAGTGCCAGTGGAAAATTTGGTGGGGGACGGATCAGCGGAGAGGAATAGAGCTAATGCAACCTAGCAAAAAGTGCCAGATGAGACGCTGGAAGGCCGGCGTATCGGGGACATGAAATATTTGAAAGAGCAAATTTGTTGTTTCACGAGTAAATAGCCATTATTCTTCCGATACATTGTAAGGGTATTTTCCCGGGGTATTTCGAGCAGGAAATTGGTCCCTTATGATCAATGTCCATGCCTCTAAGAATGTCGGACGCCAGCCAGACCATTACGGAAGGTCAGACGAAACCGGCCCTCGGGGCCTGTGCGGTTACCCGAGCGGCTTGTGGGCCGCTGGACATGCCACATGCCCCGCTAGCTTCAGTGTGATGAGGTGGAGTGGGTGTGGTCCACCCGGAGAAACCCCCAAAGCCTTCCCTGCCTTTCCAGGCCGGATGTCGCCATCACTCGCGACTCTGAGGGGTGCTTTTCCTTCCCCGGGAGGTCCTTGCGGGCCTTCCGGGGCCGTCCTCTGGCCTTGGGATATCCCTATCCAGAGCAAGGTCATGCTCGCCTGCGACTTAGCGGAAGTCCCTGGGACACCAAGAGGCTGCTCCGACCAAGGTGGATATCTACCCATCGACCTCACGACCACCCGCACTCCTGGCTTCCAGTTTTCTCGTTCCATCACTAGCCTCCGCCCCTGGCTACTCAAGATGGCGGCGCATGTCGGGTCGACAGGAGTCCTCTCGATTCCAGACCCACGGGCCACACACCATCACCTTTTTCGTCCAGGCACAGATCACTCCGGAAACACAATGGTCGTCACCACATGCTCCGAAACGAGACATGAGGTTTCACCGGAGATGCAGGAGCATTTCCCTATGCTCGTCCTCGTGATTTGCATCACTCGGACGAGGAAGTTTTCCTTCCCGCTGCTAAGCTGTTTCAGCCATGCGTTATTCCAGCTAGCGAGCGGCGTTACGGCCGCTCTAATCGAGAGCTCGCGCTCGACTGCCCGAAATCTCCTAGGGCCTTCTCCCCCTACTCTGGATATCTTGGCGGCAACACGGTCATTCCGTTACCCGTGCCACGGCCAATCAACCCGACGGGATCCCGGGGGCACCAGTCCTCTCACCTGGCCGTTGGTCCCTAGTCTAGGTCAGTAACTCTTCGGAGTTGCTCAGTTGGACGGCCTGTACGTCGGCCCCAATACTCCCTATCACATGCTGAAACAACGCCAAAAATGCACAGTCTACGAACGTCCTCAGGGCCGACAGGGGTCGCAGTTTCCACCCAAACCGCTATGCCTTTGGCCCCTCATCGGAGGAAAGTCTAGCATGCCATCCATCCGAGGCCTTTTCGGCCTCCGCTAGATGGCTCTTACATCTCCACTGTCCAGCTAACAGGGTTCTTTTCATTAAAAGGGGATTTCAACCCGTAACGAGAAAAATCTCGTTACAACATTCATAGAGAAATACGTCGAGGGTTGGCTTCTATACTGACTATTCATTGTCATCAGTGCTTGCTATTGAATGGGGTGAAAACGAGTAGTACCCATTCCACAGGAGGTCGACGTCTTAACCGATTCGATGTGAACTTCAAGAGCCTTATAGGTAAAAAATTCGCTCGTAATATTAGACAGACCAGAATATTAATTACTGTAGCATTATTCCTAAAACTTATTAAATTTAATTTATTCTTCCGGAGCTCGCCACTGTGGGTTGCGTTGGAGCCAACTGGATATTTTTTTTGCGGTTCTAAATATACCGTATTACAACTTCGATGCACTCAAAATGCATGAGAATAAAGTTGGTATAGGCTGAAGAAGTGACAAAACTTGGCTGTGAGAGTGCAACTGAGATAGAAAAGCAGATGACTTTGGAGCAAGCCGAAGCCTTGGCAAAATCTCGGTAATTAACATTATGTAATTTATCCATTTTCTGGTGGTAAGAGCAATGCCTCAGTTCACCCTAATTTAGTGGACAATGTGGGATTATTTTTTTTCACTATTTACATATAATTTCAAAGTTTTTACAAATGATTTAAAACTATTTATGAGTCATTTCAGACTATCTATGGAAGGTTTTTTTTACATTATTTACAAATGATTTCAAAGTATTTACGAATATTCTCCCATTCATTTGCTCAATTTCCACTACTTTTTATTATTCTTTACCCCAGATTTTGACGTTTTTTCTCTAGTCCTCCCAAGAAAATTCAATCAGTTGTCTAGTAAGATGCGCGTATGCTTTTCTGAAGAGTATTTTCTATTATTTTGTAAGGAACGAAAATAATAAAAATAATAAAACGAATAAATAAATAATTAAACTGAATGAATATATCAAAATGAGTTTAAAAATAAATTAGTACTAAAACACCAGGAAAATAACGTGAATTACAAATTTCCTAATGCGTACTGCAGGAGGCCAATCGTTCAAGCTACGCGCGGCACTAGTGGTTCACGGAACGCCCCTGGATGGCCAAAGATTTCCGCAAGGGAAATCTCAAACCAAAGGTATTAAGAAAGCACCCGCGGCACAGTCAGACGTGATAGTGTGTAGCAATTTCTAAACTTCATTCTCGCATTTGGGCACTCCATTCGAATTGCTGATTTAAATTCTCAGTAGCGTGTTGCCTATAGTAGAGTCATTTACAAGCTAAACTTCATTCTCGCATTTGGGCACTCCATTCGAATTGCTGATTTAAATTCTCAGTAGCGTGTTGCCTATAGTAGAGTCATTTACAAGCAACCTGTTGGTTGTAGTAGAATCAAAATTTTGCAAACAGCCTGCTGATTGTAGTAGAGTGGGGAGGAATCCGGAATACTCGAAATTAGCTGCAATTCTGGGTTGGAGATAATACTTAATTATGCTCTACTTCAGGAATTATCATATGGGAGAAACGGGTAAATTCCGACAATCAGTCTGGGCGCGTAGTAGAGAAATATTCGCAAAGAGTTAGATTGTTGATAATTTGTTTAATAGTCATATTAGTAATGTTTAATTTGATTCTAATATGTGGCAAATTATTTATGTACGTCTTGATAATAAAGATTTCAGTGGATCGGAGCAATCTCAAGGGTGATGATGGTGTCTGAAATGTCCAGACCAATTTTGAGCGATTCTCCTTTCTCTAATTAAGAAATAAGTAACAGTAATAATGAAACAGTAATTAAAGTCATTAATCAGAAACCCTTGAAACCAAGGCAAAATCCCGCATATAAGAAAGTAGAAATAAATTGGAACAGATAATTAAGAAAACCTTCGTAAAACTAGCAATAGCCAAGTAGAGATCTATTGTGGGCAGTTCATATAGGCTCTGATTGTCGGAAGGAAAACCTGCTGCTCCGGAAATTTATCCTTTCGTAGGCATGAAATCTTTTGGATTCCAGAAAACAGTTAAAACCTCGAAAATTCAGTTGAACAGTTAAAAGAAAAAAAAGAAAACTCTCGAAAATACAGTTAAACCTCGATACAGATACCGATAAATAGAACCTTGAGTTTTAAACAAACCGGAAATTCAGACTTTACGGATTACGGGTATACTGATAATAAATCGTGGAAGTCTCAAAAATCGACCCATTTGAGAAAAAGATTCATTACAATTTTTTAAGGTGAAAATTATTAATCCTTTTTTCTGGCCATAAGAGCGTGGGCGATTTGTGTTCATATTAACGTTAGTGTTGACTGAAAAAATTAATAAATTATTAAATCATGAGTTTTGAGTTCGATTTTTAGAATCTTCTTTCCCATTTTGTAGGCCGGAAGATTTGAGGACAGGTTTCATTAACCCGGGACATGCTTTAAAGTCAGGAGAGAGCAATGAAGAGTCCGAAATTGCACAGGCATCTTCTGAAGATGTTGTTCGCATTATGGGGTCTTACCACATGGGGTGGAGCCTTCGGGGAACAGGTCGCAGTTATGACAGTTTTTGAACGGTTTTGATGCGCTCATCGGTCATTTCAGTGGACAAGTGTTGGACTACTCTACATGCAACAGGAAGTGTAAGAAATGTGATAACAATGCAAACTCTGGGGACTACGACTGTCGTCGAAATTTTTACGGGTCTATCAAAGCAATCGAACCACATGTAGGCAAAAAATTAATTGTTGAAAGCGCACAATGTAGAAGTTGGAGTTATGATTGTTGACGATGACAGTTCCATCATTGCGGCCTGCCGCGAAGCGACCATCCTATTCTCAAACAATCCAGCAGGAACCATGCTGGGGGAGGGGTTAAAAAGCAGCTCTACAAAATCGAGAAGAATCACAAGGAGTTGAATGATGACGAGATTAATTAAGCCAAGAACTCGCGACCGCTATTCGTTGTATTACCCATCACGCCTTCAATGACCACAGTATATGTGGCACATGGTGTGGCTATGTGAAGAATAAGGAGAATTATGACCATCGTACGATTCCTCATGGATTCGACAGTGCAAAATTATTCGAAGAGCTTAAAAAATTTTCCATCAACTCCCTGATAACGCCGAAAAAATTGGTTCTTGGGGCCTCTAGTAATAGGAATCAGAGTTCCAATACTACGATGGCTAGCAAAACACCAAAGTCTCGTTGTTATAGCAAGACCACATCAGCAGACTATAGGTTCGCATGCTCCTTGGGACAAAAAATTAGCTCACGCTTCCATAAGTTTCGAAACTCTCGAGCATCCTTATGCCTCTCATGGAGCTGAAGGCATTTATCGATTTCAAAGGAAAACCGAAAAAAAATTTTCCAGTTTCAAAAAAAAAAATTTTTTTTTTTTTTATTTTTTCTGTTTCCTATTACCATAGTTTTCATGGTTTGATAGGCACCCCTTCGTCTTAGCCTATCGCCTCTCCTACTATCCTCTCATTATTTTTGCGATGTCATGGACCGACTTTCCTTACTGCACCCATTTGGCTTGTACTGAGGGAAACCATGGAAAACCTCAGTAGTGCAGCCGGTCGGTAATGCAGGGATTCTGCTGTGTTCATCAGTCATACTGGCTTGATGAAAACAGCACCTGTGTCCACCCATGCCTGACGCCGGCATTTAATTGAGCTGATCCTGATGAGGAGAGCTTATTTATTTCCTTGTCAGCGCCAAGGAAATTGGCCCCACAGTCACTAAACAAGGACTAAGCGATCCCACGCCGTGGGAAAAGGGTCCATACGCGGCGATGAACCATTGGACTGAGTAGTCGGACGCAGCCTCCAGAAGCACTGCTGAGGTGGTCATGCTGACAAAGATAGCCAACCAGCCCTTGTACGACTTGTGCATTCACCCTTTCCACGACCGTAGAGATACTGGGCCGGTATAGTCGATCCCAGTGTTGAGAAAGGCTCGAGCGGGAATGAGTCTGGCTGGTGGCAACTGGCCCGCGAGCTGTTGAGCGTGTACCCCATGTTAGCGAGTGCATTTAACGCACTTGAAAATGAAGGAGCGTACGGGTGCTCGGCCTCCGAGTATCCAGTAGCTGCTTCTGAGCTGTCTAAGGGTGAGCTATGTGCCTCCGTGGAGTGTCCTTGCGTGAGCTTGTCACGTGCATCGATTATTGGGAGACGCGAAATGGAGAGGGACCCCGCCTAACGGTCCAAATTAGTTCTACAATTTGTGGAGACAGGAAAAAAAAAATAATAATATTAAATAATTAAATCAATGACCGAATTTTTACGAAGTTCTCCAGATCGGCCGAAGGTTACGCCTTGTGCGGAGAGAATTTAGGGGTGGTTAAGGTTAGCGAATAATTAAGGGGATAATTAATTGATTGTGAATTCGTGTCGGGGTTTCTAACCGCACCGCGAAGAAGGATAATTAAAATTATCATCCGGCGTGGGCTAGAGGAACTCCGTTCGCGAAATCTTCTCGGGATGAACAGTCTGGCTGCGAGTGCCAGCACACAACGGGAGGGATCCGTGAGGTGTTTTCAGGTACCTTTGAGGGTGAAAGGTCAGTAGGGGTGTCACGACCAACACTCCACTGAATTGCCGATTGTGCTTGAAACGTAGTGTATTTTTCGGTAAAAATTTGTTGTCCGCGGATCCCCGGGGAGACAACCGGCTCGACTAGCCGCGATAATCGCGTAAAGGTAGAAATGGGAAAATTTATTTTTCCCCCATTTAAATTTGAATGGGTAGCGTGCTGGGCGACGCCGGCTCCGTCGCAGCTAATCCACCAGAACTAACGTTCTGGCGAGGCAATAGTTCCGCCATCTTTTTGGCAGTTATCGCCAGGACACGGAAGGGATAAGAGGGTTTTTTTTCACGAGCTAACTGCAGGTTGACCCGTTACCGCGCTGGAAAATTAAAACCATTAAGAACTTATCCTCGCGCATGCCGTGCATGTTGAGCATAGCGCTGCCTCTCTCCCGCGCTATCCTCATCTCTCTCTCTCTCTTTTAATGCCCTCTCCGAGGATTTTCTCGGTGATTTGCCCGCTTTGGATATGATCAACGACCCTTCCGTAGTCTACCTCGATAGTTGACATACCGCTCACCTATTACATCCCCACTTTGTCATTTTTTTGGGGTTACATAGGGCTGGAAGAATTTCCGAGCCTTCCTAGAGGCTTTGCGGACCTACGTGGAAACTTTTCATGGTGAAATTTTATCGTTAATTATTTCGACAGGGCCTCTGGATGATTTTGGGAAATTCCTAGCCCATTCGGTGGCTCGCTGAATGAATTGGGTTTTTTTGTATGATGCCGTTGGCCTCGGCCAACTGGGAAGAATCCCGAACCTCCCTCGAGGTCTCGCCGCGTTACGTAGAAGCTTTTTTTTGGGTTTAAATGGATCGCACTTAATTTTACGGGACCTCCGAAACTTTTGGGGCATCCCCAGCATCGTCAGATGCCTCACCGGCCTGATTAGGCATTCCTTTGTTTCTCGTTGTGACGTGACATTTTCTAAACGACCGAAAATGCCCATCACCTACGCCCTTCCTCCCTATAGTCTCCTCGCCAATGCAAAAACTTAACTAAAATCGGGACCTAAAAAGGATGCCGGGCGCCAGCTAATTTTTCCTGATCGAGAAATCAGCAACTCGAAAACTTAAACCTAGATTAAAATTGCAAAACGTATCGCAAACCCGTACGTAGACCTAATTTCAGCGAAGGGGTTAAGGGAGAGGTAACGGATGCCTGCGCTGCTCAGTGTGCTAGGTTGTGGAGAGAGGGGTGGATTCGGGGAAAAAGGCGAAAATCTTCAAAAATAAATTTTCCTACTCCTCTCAATATTCCTGGAAATTTGACATTTTATTTAATTAACGCAACCACTAGTGTCGGAAATTTCCCCAGTTGACAGAGTCAACGGTATGTATTCTATCCGCCGTGGCGGTGATGATTTCCAAAAAAAAAAGAAAACCCCCCCTTTTAGGCCACGAGGCACCGGAGGGTGTTCGGGATTTCTCTGAAAATTCAGGACCCTGTAAAAATAATTTATTATAATTCTTCCCCGTAGAAAATTTCTCCATAATTCCACGAGTCCACAGGGGAGGCTCGGGATTTTCCCAAAAAGTTAGGGCCCCATAATAGGGGTCAATTATCAATCTTAACCATGGAGGAATTAGAAATTCGAACTCCACGTAATTCCGCAGACACCCGCGCGAGGCCCGGGATATATTCCTGAAATTTAATGGAATTAAATCAAAATGAAATTTAATTTATTCCTGAAATTTAATGTCAATAATTTGCTAACTCAATGTGAATTTATAATTCACCGAGGAAATCCTCGGAGAGCCTAGAAGAGGCGTTATGAGAGAGCGAGAGAGATGGAGAGTAGTGTGTGAGAGAGATCGCACCACACCCAACGCTCGAGGCTCGCGTTATGAAAATTCCCCGACGGTTTTATTTTCACCACGCCTCAATGCCTCCACTAATTGGCATCGGATAAAACCCATTACCGAAGGGAATAACCCACGAGTATTCTCCCAAATTTGGGGATTTTCACCACGTATGGGGATCGCGATAGCTCCGTTCGTGTAAAAAGGGATTTTTTCAGCACCGTTGGGCTGGAGTTCTCGCTCAACGTTGAGCGGAGCGGAGTGGAGGAAAACATTCGAAGCCACTACGGCATGGACACCCCTCAAGGTTAATTGAATGAATTCCTCACTTTCCACGGGGTTTTTGGCGGCTTCTCTCGGGATTTTCACGCTTTTCCACACGCGATTTTGCCTCAAAACCTCCACAGGGACGGCCTTGTGGGATAAATAAACCCTCCACACGCGATCAGCCGTGGGTTCCGGATAAACCATGGCTGAGAAAAACTCGCGAGCACCTCACGGAGGGAAACACTTTTCACTCGCGAACCGAAATAATTATGCGTTCTCCAGCAACCGGTGTTACTGGGATAAATTTATAAAATTATCCTCACCTTCCCACGAGGCTTGCGAGCTGGGTGGGATCCACCCATTGTCTTCTTGCTTCCTTTTCTTTTTCTCCTCTGGGAAAAGTCGTCCGTTGGCTCTTACGTCCTGGCGATAACTGCCAAAAAAGAATATGGCGGAACTCGTGCCTCAACGGGACGTTAGTTCCGGTGAATTGACCCCGATGGCGCCAATTGTCCTGACGCTGTGGCGGCTAGGCAGTCGGCATCATCGAGTCCTGCCGTGCCTCCACCACCCAAGCGCCAACGTCGGAAGCAAGAACTTTGTCCTCGACAAGACTGAAAGGTTGGAGAGTTCCCTCTCCAATCGTCTAGATTATTACGCCACAGCTTTAGCGTACATTGAGAATATGATATAGATATAATTGTTCCATCTTTTGTATATTCAGAGTTTAAACAACCCAATAAATATTCATTCAGTACTAATCCCGCGGTACTATAAATATAGTATACCTAGTCAGTATAACTATAACGCGCTAATTTCTCCCCATTCAAATTTGAATGGGGGAAACGATTTTTATCGATTTTCCCTAACGACTCTAATTATCATGGCTAGTCTTTTCCGGTTGTTTTCCCCGGGGATCCGTGGACATAATAACCCTAAATAATCTTCACTAATACGGCGATTCGGGGAGGTATCGGTCGTAACACTCCCACCGACCTTCCAACACTAACCCGTAAAATAAAATTCTTCACGGACCCCTCGTTTTAAGTGTGTTGGCGCTCGCAGCCAGGTTGTTCATCCCTGGAAGATTTCGCGAACGGAGTAACCCCCAAATCAACGTCGGATGATACTTTTATTTTATCCCTCTTCGCGACGTGATTGAGGACCGACACGATTTCCCCGTTAATTGACTAATCCCAAAATCCTTATCCAGCACTAAACTTCCCCTAAACGAATTCCTAATCTCCTGCTGATTCAGCAGGGAAGACCCCTTACAATTCCCCTACTCTGAATTCCCTGTATTTCCACAACTCCTGCTAATTCCGGAATTAGCAGGGAAAACCCTAAATTTCCAACCGCCTCTGCGTAATCTCCGGATCGTCCGGGATAATCGCGGAGCTATTTTTATTTTATTTTAATATCTATGCCTTTATGAATTTTTCTCCACGGTCTGTGGTATTCGCGGGTTGGGCGCGGCTCTCTCTCTCGGCAAAAAAAAACGGTGTACGTCACATCGTACCGTTGACCTCGGTCAACTGGGAAGAATTTCCGACATTGTTGAGGTCATCGAATAAACAGTCGGTTGAGGTAAGTGGATAGAATATATATATTTTTTTTAATTTTCTCGTTTATTTTGCACCATTTTTGCCCTTTCCCTCGAATCCACCCCTCTCTCCACAACCTAGCATACTGAGCAGCGCAGGCATTCGTTGCCCCCCCTCCCCCCCTCCCTCACCCTCTTAGAAAATGTCACGACACAAGCTTATCTTATGAGCAGTTGAGCGAGGTATAATTCCTTCCGGCTTGATCGCTTGATTTCAGCTCTCAGGCCAATGCGAGCGAGCTTGAGCCTTTTTGCCAACTGAGTGGCTGACAGATCTCGGGATGCGTAGTCACCTTGCCTGGTACCAGTCTCGAATTTGAAGTTTGGGTCGGCTCCTGGATGAGTGCTTCCCGATTCTTCACGAACTCCTTGTAGGAGAATTCGTGAGTTGATGCTGAGCACACTTTAGCAATTTGGCAAAGAGCAGAGCTGCTGTGAGTTCTAATCATGGGATTGTCAGCTGCTTAAACGGTGCCATCTTGGTTCGTGAGGAGTTGAAACTAATTTTAGGATGTCCGTCCCCGTTGAAAACCTTGAGATAAACTACGGCTGACATCGCCACTTGAGATGCGTCGGAAAATCCGTGGATTTCGACGACCGTATCCCTGAGCAGTCCCAACCATCTGGGAATGGTGACCTCCGACACTTGTGAAAGTTCGGTTCTGAATTGACGCCAGTGTTGTGCAGTTGTCGGGGATATAAAGTCATCCCACCCCCGTTGTTCTATCCAGAGTGATTGTAGCAAGAGCTTGGCGCGAATCACCACTGGTGCGAGAAATTCGAACGGATCAAATAACCGAGCTGTCTCTGAGAGGATGTTTCTCATGGTGATTACAGGCGTTTCGGGCTGACAAATCGAAAATATGAATCTGTCTGTGTCGAGATGCCACGAAACTCCCAAGATCTTGGTGAGTGAATCCTCTATCGGCTTATGGTCGAGATCCGTGTATTTCTTGAGGGATTCTGAGTAGAGCTGTCGAAAGATATCATCACGGGAGAGCTTTCTGAGCAGACGATGAAGATAAGCGAAGTGGTACGACGTAACGATCTGAGCTGTGCCGTGAGTGAGTACGCTCTTTACACTCAACTTCGAGTTCCGTAAGCTGCACTTCAGGAGTGCCAGGAATCTCCCAGGACCCAGAATTTAGTGAGCAGGTCGTTCAGGTCCTCGTTCGAGACCACTAACTGAGTTGTCGCAGTGTGAGCTGAGCTAGGGTCTTCCGTAGGATTGAATATAGTCGAGCCAAAGTGTGTGAGTTAAGCCGTTCGATCGTGAGGTCCATTGGAGATGACCTTCGGCTGGATTAGCCGACCGAATACATCAGCGCCAAGTAAAATATCGATCGGGGCTGGCCTGCGAAAGTCAAGATCGGTGAGGTGAAGACCTTGAAGGTGATCCCATGTGGACTATTCTGACGTAAATGTTGGGAGTAATGATATAAGCCGATTAAGAGCATAGGCTCCCAGTGGACTGTATGGTGAGCCGAAACTTGCCTAATGCTCGTTCAGGTACCGTGTTTCTAATTCCAGATATTCGGAGTGCGGTTTTGAGCTTTGCCACTCTTAGCTGAGGACTGGGCTAATCGGAGATGATAGAGATTTCTGACCCTGGATCGATAAGGAGGCAGAAATTGATGAGGTGTCCGCTCTTGAAATATCAAGAGCGCGAGGCTGGTAGCCAGGAGCATTCCAGGTCGGAAGTCTCGAGCTGCGTCTACGTGGTGAGCTGAGCAAGACATGGCATTCTGGGCGGGATCACTTCATTCCGCTGACGTGGATGGAGCTGGCGTAATCGTGATGGTTTGAGAAGAACAGTTATCGTACGCGTAGGCAGCGACAGGGACGCTAAGTATAGGATTTGAGTTGCCAGTCAACTTTGGTTGAACTGGACGAGATAGCTGCTCTGAAGACGGAGAGTAGAGAAGTGAGTGGTGATGACCTGCACACAACCTTTGCGATCCGTCCCAGAAAGACCGCTCTGAAACGGTTGAGCTCCATAGTTGCTTCGTAAAACGCAATTTTTATGTGAATGAGCAGCCAATAATTGGTGATTGGTGAGAAGAGCCCGTTCAAATTGCTCGCGCGTGTCGATATGGCAGGTTATTGAAGCGATGCGAACTGGGCTGGTTAAGCACCTTTGATGATGTCCAGAACTGCGGTGAGCTGAGCCGAGGTTTGAGTACTACTGATGAAATTAGCGTAGCGCTTGCACTCCTGGGAAATCGCAAAAAAAAATCGAAAAACTCAAAAATATTCCACAGATCCAGCTAGAAGGACCAAAAAGTTGAGTGAGAGGCCTGGCTCGGTGGAAATTGTGAGAGGATGGATAAAATGAGGATGGATTTTCGGGAAGCGTTGAGCGGGTTCAAAAAAATCACTGCACACGGTTCATGTCACTAAAAAGTTAATTATAATTTATTAATAATGTGACTCAGCTGATCACAAAAATTATTGTGACACAGTTAACATTAAATGAGCGGGCCACAGTTATTAGTCGAGCCGTTCCGAGAAAGATGTAATTGAGTTTCTAAAGTAAAGATGGTGAGCGGTTCGCAGAAATACGCGTATATACTTGTAAACGGCTGATATGCGAAGCAGAGAGAGAGTAACCTGCCACAATGTGGGAGGTGATACAGTTTTGGCGGTCATATCACCTAATTATTTTACCTATATAGGATAGAAGTGAGCTATCCAGGAAGTGGCGCCTCAAGTGTCGAGGGCGATGTTCCTTGATCATCTGAGGTGAGAAGTGGGAACTGAGTGTGAGCGGGGAGAGCGTCAGGTGAGTGGTACGTCTGAGTATGTGCGTGTTGGGGCCCGTCAGCTGAGAGAATTTTCAACACTAGGGTAGATGTTACTTCGGTCTTCTGGAATTTTTTCCATGTCGCTCGCGATCATGATGCTCTTTCAAGTGAAATCAATAAAAGAGGCAATAATAAGACAATAATATTCTAATTAATTACAAAGCAAATTATTTTGTTAACAGTAACTCATCTATTGTCATCTCAGGGGCAGCTTCTCTTATCTCCAGCGATGTGTTAAAACTCATTATCGCGGATAATATGTATATTTACAGGTATGTTTATAAATAGCAATCATGTTCTATTGGGGTTCATGCTTGTATAAATACGGCCAATCGATGAAATAGAGAGATCAGTTACCATTTGTATTTTCAGGTGAATTTTTGGTCATTTCATACTACTTCTATCTTCTACGTCCGCATGAGTCTGTCTTCTACGTACTCCACATAAATGATACAACACTGAAGTACAATATAACAAACAATATTTTCACCCACTCAGTTCTTCTTTTCATATTGAAAAACAAATCTCGTTCTTTCAAACACTTCAATCGATATTAGTATGAATTTTTATCAATTGCACACTTCGTTTCAGCTCTATTTATTCTTGAAATTTCCAGCCATCCACTATCTTTTTAAAAATTGCAATGAAATGTAGAATGTTTATTTTATAATCAGTTACCATATTTCTGCGGAGTCCGTACTTTAGCTGTGCATAAAGTCTCAATAGGCGCAGCGAAATTAGGATCATTCAATAGCCGCATATCTGTTGCCCTCAAGTTAATATTTATTCGAGTTAAGAATAATATCGCATGAGTAATTTTAATGGTAATGCATTTATTTGACTTGGGGAAATGCGGGAACGGGCATATACTCACGAACACATCGTAATTCTTTAATAAAGAAAGTTATGCCTCCGCTGATTGTGTAGCACTTCTCCATTGAGTCATTGTTGAAATTTCAAAACTAATTATCGTCAACAATGGATTCCGATTCGATTGCTGGAGAAAGTGATATGAGGTACCTAATTTACATCAAAACGGAAATTGTAAAAAAACATCGAAATGGAACATAATACAATTAAGGTAGAGAAATTATTCATAATACACAAACTACAGGTTATTCCAATAATTGGGGTGTATTAGCTACTGGGTCTAACTCATCGTTTATTTTTCGCTCATTACCGATGCGATGGTGTTTGCATTAATGTCGGAGAAGATGGGAAGAATGAAATCTTATTGCAAACCCCAATTCTATAACGTACTCGTGCACCAGGAATGATCAATCTGTAATTAGATGCCATCGTGGATTTTATGTCTACGCATTCAGAATTTGCTCGAGACGGTGATTTGAGTGTCTGTGGTTATATCACGAAAAATGTTTTGGCAAAACAGTGAGTCTTCTTCATACCTTTTTCTCCTAGTCACTTCCAGAATATACATACTTTTGTTATTTCACGCTAGCAGCATCTGTGTCCTCTCATGGAACGCCTAACTAGGCGCCGCAATGCTTGAATGTAACAAATTACAATAGTTAATCTATTACCTACCAAGCTTTCAATGACCACTTTCCTGAAGACCATAGTTAGCTCAGTAGACAAAGAAAACATGTCAATGTTCTTAACAAATTCTTTTTCAGAATGTGCACAGAGAACGCACCCGATAAAACCAAGAGCTAAACTCATGTCCCTTCTCCAGCCGCCCAGTACGTCCTGAACTCTGGCAGTCTGGCAGAAGTCTCCCGCAAGACCAGTGGGACCGGAGACTATTAAACTTGTCCTGAAAAACTTCTCAATGGATCGGAAAATGGACCAGTCATATCATCAAAGGTGACAATTTCAAAAAATAAACTCAAAGTCCTTAAATTACACGTTCCACATGGTCGGCATCTGCCCCAATCCTTGCTTCTTCCTAGAGTTCCATTGCTGCCATCAGCCCTAAAAAATCTCCACTTTATTCACCACTACCATCTAGTTCCGAAGACGTTCCTAGACGTTGTTCGGAAGAATTTCTTGAACATTGGAGAGACTACGGGATTATCAAGACCTGCCATGAACTTTATGGAAACTTTGGTAACGTTAAAACAATCGACTTTGCCGGATCGTGGGGCATCAAAGCGTTGAGTGTCCAATAAATTATTGCACGCAGCTTTTTTGGTATGAGAGTCAATATATTTTTTTTTGTCACTGACGTATTAAAACCTCGGCAAAGCGACGTGTGTAGAAATGCCTGAAGTAGCGCCGAATGGTCCACTTCGCGCATGAACAACTGACTAGTGAGCTCTTACGTTATGCTTTGAGCTCTTAAGTAAATGAGATTATCAAAATAGAATTAAAGAATGGCTAATTGGGTATCTGAAACTAACAAAGAGGACGATGAAGTTGAATGTGAGAAAAGTGACAAGAACAGTACCTCTGGAGATCTGTTTTCTGATTATGAGGGCGCGATTGAAGAGAATTTGGAAGAAGAATTATTATTATATATATATATTGGAATTATATCAATGAATGAATGATGAATTATATATATTGGAATTAATAAATTAAGTATCTGGGATTACGTCCACCAGACTATGATTTCTGTCGTAGCTACAGAAACGGCAAACGGCTATCGTCAGAATATTAGAATCAACCCCCTGGGAGGAATGCCAAAAGTAATTGCGACATATCTCCAGCTACCTAAACCGCAGAAATACACAGGACATTCTTTTCGCCGGTCATCATCAACAATTTTTGTGAACGCCAGGGCTGATTTGATTCAGCTGAAACAGCATGGTGGCTGAAAATCCGATAAAGTAAGGTAGGGGCATGTTCAGGAGTTCAAGGCTCAAAAGGGGAAGGGTATGTGACAGAATTACCAATGCCATTATGGATCCAGAAAAACCATTCGGTCCTTCAAAAAGTTCCAAGCAACAGAGGAAAGAATTGAACAAAATTAAACTCACACCCCCCATTCTGCTAAAAAGAAAGAGAATTGACCACCTCTCAGAAATGTTACCATGGCAGCAGGAAAGCCTTCGTCCTCCTTCTCCACATCCAGCGGGATTACATTCCAGTTTACAAGTTGTCACGATTTAAAATTTCTTATCAAGAAGCGAAAGTCTTAAGAGGTAGTGATCGATTTTAAAATCATTTGAGTCGATTTTCAAAAGTACTGATTTGAAAAAATAAGTAGACTAATTCAATAAAAGAAAGTTGAATAATATTAAGATAATATAAAAGTTACATAATCATAATTTGGAGGTTATATTTAGTGATATTGAGTCGATGCCAAAAATGATTTGAAAAAAATCAATAGACTGGTGCTACGTGAAAATGTTTAATAATTTTACGTTAGTTGAAAAGTTGAAGGACTAATTCTGTGTTTATCGCTAATACATTTAATTTTTTTTAATATTTATTTCGTATAATAACTAAAAATGTAATAAATCATTTCGATTTTTCAATGTCTTTTCCCATTTATTGATTATTAATTGAATTTGTTATTTAGTAATTCCGTTTCCTTGGAAATTTATTCATTTTTCATTCTGTTTGCGAATTGATGTTTTTTCCGGGTAGGGTGGATTGGAAGTGGAAGGGGTGTGATAGTTTGCCAATGGGATAAAAAACACGTTGATTGAGCCGCAAGGCGAATCAATTTAATTTAACCCAAATGTACACTATTTACACTTGATGACTGTCCAATAAGTATGATGACGATTGCAACCAAAAATTGTTAATGATAAGAAACCAATGATTAGTATAAAGGATATATAAACCCGATTAAAACCACACGAAAATATGATTGATAAGATGCTGAGATTAGCGATATCCTTTGATTGATGGATGAATCCGTAGTGATGTATATGGTCAGAGTAACCCCCCATGGCACCCGACCCGATCCCCGAATTATTCCGATTGTGTCCGATCGACCCAGTGCCTGGATCAGCCTCATTTTTGTACATTCCGCTCGCCTTCATCGTCGGAGGATGATGAATGATCTTCTGGTTGGTCTTCCTCCTCTGTGCTGATTGATAACGGAACCACCTTGTTGATGTGTCTGGTGTAGGTATTTGCACCTCCTGCTCCAGTAGTGCTGTCTATCACCCTTGTGAGATTGTCATCACTTGGATGAACCCTTGATACTCGTCCTAGAGGCCACTTTGTTGGTGGATACCTCTCGTCAATGATGAGGACTAGTGTTCCGATCTTGATGTCATCCGTTGATCTTTTCCATTTGTAGATTGTTTGATAGTGATGCATGCACTCCCGAGACCACCTGTCGCAGAATTGCTGAGCGATCCTTGCGATCATTTTCCACCTTGTAAGACCATACATTTTCCTGTTTAGAAGTGTTGGTTCTGGAACTGCGTTGATGGGTTCCCCAATGATGAAATGTCCAGGTGTGAGGGCTCTGCAGTCATCAGGATCATCTGATAGAGGGCAGAGAGGCCTCGAGTTAAGTTGAGCCTCGATTTGAATGATGAGTGTATTGAGTTCCTCGGACGTGAGTACCAGATTCCCCGTGAGCATTTTAAGACGAAATTTCACAGATGTCACCGCAGCTTCCCATTTCCCACCCATGTGGGGTGACTGCGGTGGGATGAAGATCCATTTTGTGTCGTTTGATGCCAGCTCGTTGATGATGTGATGAATGTTCCTTCTCGATTCGTCTAAGAGCATGCCCAGCTCATTGTCTGCTCCCATGAATGTCTTAGCATTATCACTGCTAAGTGTAGCACAGATACCTCTCCTTCCCGTGGATCTTTTGTAAGTCTCGATGAAAGCCTGTGATGTTAAGTCTGTGAGTAGTTCAAGGTGAATTGCCGATGTGGCAAGGCACACAAAAACTGCTATGTATCCGTGATATTGTCGAGCTCCTGCTCCTCTCCATCTGCTGATTTTGATAGGACCTGCGTAGTCGACTCCTGCGTGTTTGAATGGCCGTGCTGATGTGATTCTCCTTGGAGGCAGTTGTCCCATAAGCTGCTGTCCCCTGATGGCTTGATGTCGTGCGCAGATGACGCCCTTGCGAATATGTGATTTTACTGGATGACGACTCCCGATGATCCAGTATTTTTGTCTGATGTGGCCCAGCGTTGCCTGTACTCCTCCATGAAGAGTTTTGCGATGAGCTTCCTCGATGACCAGTGATGTGAGCCTTGATTGGCTTGGTAGAATTGATGGATTCTTGGGTTCCGGCTGAAGATCTGATCGTTTCAGCCGCCCGCCTAGGCGAATGGTTTGATTCTCATCCAGATAAGGAATCAGCCGTGCCATTGGATGATTATTTGCAATGTGTTGCCCGTTGATGAGGCGATTGATGATTGGTCCAAAACTCTCCTGTTGCGTATAGTTGATCCAAAAGATTCTGGTCTCCTCCAGTTCTTCTGGCAAAAGATCTAGTTCTCTTGGGACTGGCTTCCTTCTCATGTTGTTCATGACTCTCAGGACTCTTGCCGAGATCCTGAGCAACCTGTCGAGTGTGGAGTATCTCTCCAAGAAATCTTGAGGTCTCTCCAGATTTAGTGCCACCGGATGTGCAGCCACTGGCCTTTCCTCCAGGGTTGCTTCTGCCGTTGATTCGATTGATGTTGATGATGATGATGGCCAGTTCTCCATTGATGATTTCAGCCATGATGGACCTCTCCACCACAGCTGATGATTTACCAATTGATCTGGTGATAATCCCCGTGATGCACAGTCAGCTGGGTTCTCGAACCCCCTGACATGTTTCCATTCAGCTGCTGGTAATGAGTTCTGGATTTTGATGACTCGATTCTGAACAAAATCCTTCCACCTTGATGGGTGTCCATTGATCCATGTGAGCGCCACCGTGGAGTCAGACCAGAGAAAGAGTTGTAGATTCTCTTTCTCCAGCATCTTCCTGATGTAGATGACCAGATTGGTTAAGATGGCAGCTGCTGTCAATTCCAAGCGAGGAATTGGCATCTTCTTGAGTGGTGCGACCTTGATTTTTAGCCAGTGTGATCCGTCACAGTATCGACAAGTAGGCCCTGATGATGATTTTCCTGATGGTTTGTCGATGGTTGATGTGCTCCCTGATGCTTGATAGGTGTGGATTGATGGTTTTCCCTTGGCCTTCTGCGAGGCAGTGATCTTAGCAGAGGTGGTGACCTTGGAGGGTTTCACCGGATCTTCCCTCTCTACGTTCTCCAAGGCTCGAGCTCTGGCCTCCAGAAACTCGAGGAAGTCCCTGAGAGGACGTGGATTCCTCTCCGATCCCAGATGTACTTCTCAAGCCTTCTTGGTGTCCAGATCGATGACCCTCCTGATGACTCTGGACACAATCATGTCCCAGTGTTCCACCGGGGCACCAAGACTTTTCAGCGCATCCAAAGCTTGGTTGGCCTGATGAACCAAGTTTGATAAGCCTTTCGCTGATTTCTCGTTGATCGGCTTGAGATCCAAGATGTGATCGATATGCGCCGAGATGATCAGCCTAGGATTGTCGTAGTGATTCTTCAGTTTTCTCCAGGCGATCTCGAAATTCTCCGCCGAGACTTGGAGATTCGAGATCATGTTGTATGGTTCCCCCTTGAGTGCGTTCTGTAGTCTGATCATCTTCTGCACAGCTCCCACTTTTGATCTCGATTTCACGATTGAGGTGAAGACGTCCTCAAACGTCTTCCACTCCTCAAATTTCCCATCAAAGACCTTGATGTTCAGCTTGGATAGATAATCCTTGTCACTGTCCTCTTGCTCGACCTTGATCTTTCTTATTTGTGCTTGCAGGGATGCGATTGCCTCTATCGCCATCTCGTAGATCTCCATGACTTCTCCGTAGGTGTCGAGCCTGATATAGTTCGATTCAGCCGTGCGTGATGGGTATGCCTTTATAATATTCACATGGTTGTATCGGAACTCCCCGTAGTGGGTCTCGATGATATTCTCCCTACCCTTCAGCCTCTCCGGTGTGACCACGTCTGCTGTGTACCCTTGGACCGTAGTAAGGGTATCCCTTAGGCGATCCTTCAATTGGAATTGGAGAGACATGAGCAGATCGAATTGTGTCTGCTCCATGTCCGCTCCATGATCTGATTGCTTAACTGAAGTGGTTACCGATTTTCCACCATTGCTCTCCTGATCATCCTCTCTCTCACTCTTCTCCTCGTCAGACATGATGAATCCCGATTTATTTTAAATTAAATGCGTTGATGAGGAGCCCCGTTGATTAATATCCGATGATGCTGACTGCCTTGTGATGATGAAACCCGGTTGATGACAACCACTGTTCAGTGATGTGAAAACCGCGCCGATGAGAAACCCGATTTGAAATTTTTGGTGATGAGAACCACTGATAATATTTTTCGACTCGCTGTGATATTCGTATTTACTAGATAAAACTGTCCAGTTGCTTCGAAATTCGAGCGCGGGTCGAAATCAAAACAACACTGCTATATTGTTCTCTGCCGCGATCGCTTTCCCTCACTCACGTTCGATTACGTTACTACGCGTCTCCGAGATTGTTATTAATGTTTTAATTGTTCACCACTTCACTTAAACACTTCCAGATCCGGCTCGAAGGACCATTTGTTTGCGGGTGGATTGGAAGTGGAAGGGGTGTGATAGTTTGCCAATGGGATAAAAAACACGTTGATTGAGCCGCAAGGCGAATCAATTTAATGTAACCCAAATGTACACTATTTACACTTGATGACTGTCCAATAAATATGATGATGATTGCAACCAAAAATTGTGAATGATAAGAAACCAATGATTAGTATAAAGGATATATAAACCCGATCAAAACCACACGAAAATATGACTGATAAGATGCTGATATTAGCGATGTGCTTTGATTGATGGATGAATCTGTAGTGATGTATGTGATCAGATTAACCCCCCATGGCACCCGACCCCATCCCCGAATTATTCCGATTGTGTCCGATCGACCCAGTGCCCTGGATCAGCCTCATTTTTGTACACATTCATTTATTTTTTTATTTCAATTTTTGTCTAATTTATGATCATTATGAGTAATAATTTTTTTCAATGGGGGGTCAACCCCCTCCTGGCTTCGCCCCTGGATCCTACCAGGGGGCTGCGCCGACCTCGAACCCCGCCCCCATCAATCCTAATCAAAAACCCCGGTTTTAATAGGTCCGTGACAAAAAATAGTATTTGCCATTCGATCGTTAAGCGCGGTCTAACACTCGTGTCATTTGGCGCCATACCCACACTCGTCTGTTAGACAGCGCTTCACGATATTATGACAAAATGTACTATAAAAAGTCACTGAGCGGATCACCATTGAGTCAATATAAATTGAACGGGACACAATGATATAAATCGTGCGATCCTGAGAAACAAACGTCATGAGCAGTTTTGAGAAAAACTTGTATACACTCCGAAAGCTCGTATGCGAATGGGCGAAAGTGGGTGATAGTTTTAGCGGTCACATACATCAATTATCTTATCTATATAGCATGGGCAAAGTCGGAACCTCCAGCGCCACGGCCATAAAACCCTATTAGATCCATTGCTCGGAATACAATCCTCCAATTGGGTGAGGCCTAGTGTACTCAAAGTGGGGGTAGCAGCGCGGACGAAGAGGGGCGCTGTTAGACGGAGAGCGCCGCGCGCTATTCCTCAAAATTTAAAAAGCCGTACCACCGAAAAATTCTAATTCCAAATTTTAACCAATTCATCTTGAAAACTTCTTAGTTTTACCAGGTGTAATTGTTAAAACATTGTGGTGCCAGAAATTGATTATTTCTTAATCACCTTAATATTGAGAAATTATTTTATTCTAAATTGAAAAAAATATGAGTTGTCAGTTCTTTAAAAATGAATCAATCAATTATGAATTTAAAATTTCACTTATAAGTTTTGCGCACCCGTGTCAACGGAAACCACGGGAATTTCAACTTATAAACTTGACATCGCATAATTTTATATATAAATAAAAAATTGTTGACACCTTACAATACTCTTAAAATATTCCCATTATCTTGTTTAACTAGAAGTGAATGAATTTTCAAAGATTTAACAGTAAGATCGATACAATGATAAAAAGTCAACAAGACATGAAATGATGGAATTCAAATTTGGAATTCAAATTGTTTCTGTGCTTTTTTAAGGTAAAAAATCTTTTAAATTTAAGTAAGACTGTTACTTGCTGAACATTTAATTCCTGATATGCGAAAAATTGGAATTAAATTTTTTTAATGCTGCTTAGGGAATGTTCAAAAAATGTTGACAAAAATTTTAAAAATTTTCACCAGTATTTTTCAATTAATTTGCAGCCGAAATAATCAATTTGGAGTGATTTATTAAACGGAATTCGATGCCCAAGTGGATATAGAAAAAAAATCGACCAATTGATATTTTTATCTTTTTTCTTTTAAAATTTAAATTTTTTGAGGGTTGACTGACGTAACGATACCCCAACTCTGAGCCAAGCATAGGCTCTCGTTACTCAGACTACCTGCACAATACAATAGCACTCCTTTTTTTTTATGGTCATTGGCCTAATTGGGGTTGGGAGCTAAGTGAACACAAGGAGCGTACTTTGCCCAGGCCTGCTATATAGAATAAAAGGGAGCTGTCGAGGAAGTGGCGTCTCAGGTGTCGACAGTGATAACCCTTGGCCATCTGAGGTGATAGGTAAGTATTGAATCTAAGTGGGGAGAGTGTTCGGTGAGCGGTGCGTATAAGTGTGTCGGTGAGGGCCTGTCAGCCCTCTGAGAGAATTTCCAACACATGTACTTTTTAAAATAACCTCCGGAAGCGTTTCAAAATATGACCAAAGGGATACATCACTTCATCTAGCAGAGAAAAAAAATGAGGATTTTAAGGTATCTTAACGGCACCTGATTCTTTTCCAGCGTGACTGATAAACACAGCAGAATCCCTACATTACCGGCTGGCTGCATGAGTGAGATTTTCCGAGCTTTTTCTCAGTACAAAGCCGGATAGATGCATTTGTGGAAAAGTCGGTCCATTTAATAATTTATTGATGACAATTAAGTGCCCATATTGATTTTAAGTACAACCCTTCAAAATTATGAGGCTTCCAATTATTTTTATCCATTTATTTTTCCCATAAGATGCACTGGACTGTCGAAACTATTGATTTTAACGGCCAAGCCCTCAATGTCGCCAAATTTTATTTTAGTACTTTCTTTTTATTTGAGCATCCAAACTTACAGGTTTACACTGTTGCCAAATGAAATATATACGAAAATATACATATGTATAAGTATAGAACTTATATCTACATTTCTATATTGCATTATGTGGATTCGTGTAGTTCGAGGGTAGAAATGAACATTTAGTCGGCTCAAAAATAGGTCTTTCTTTACAAAACAGTCGATTACGTGGCCTCTCGAACCTTTGCTGGAAAGACGGGGATTGAGTTGCTGCGAGAGTTGAGAATCCCCGTGAGAAAAATCCCACTACGACGAGTATTGGTTGCCAACAGCCAACACGAAGTAGTGAAAGAAGCTGCCACGATACCCCTAAGGGTGAGCGGAAGAGAAGTGGAGGTAGAAACCCTCTAGATGGCCTCGCTATCCGAGGATTTCATCCTAGGAATTGACTTTCTTCAAACGGCCCTAATGGTCATCGATTTTTTCGACCAGTTATGGTTCTTTCGGGACAAACCTAGCGAATCGTTGAGATTCGTAGCCGTCAAGATAGCCTGTCACATAACAATGTGTAACGGCCTTAAGATGCTGGGAGAGGAACAGCATAGCCCGCTCCAGCAGTTACTGGATGAGAAAATTCCAGCAATAGAAGGAAGTCGCCCAATTTCCAAACTGGCCCCACGTCGGCCACCATTTTGTAAGACGATTTTTCCCGGGTTAAATCCTCAAACTTTTCCGGCTGTCATCTCTATCGTTCATGATCGGACGCCAGCCAGGTTTTTTTGGAAAACCTGATGAAAACCAGCCGCAGGAAGTCGTCGACTCAGCGGACTTTCCGTGGCGGGTCTCATAATGCCGAGCCAGCACCAGTATGGCACGGTAGAGTGGGCGGAGTTCATCAACGTCCGAGTAACTTTGGTTACCGACGTCAGCCACAGTTGCGGTGTCGTAACGCGCGACTATTGGGGGAACGCTCTCCCCAGGTCTTTCGTGGAGGGATGTTGCCACCCCTCACGCATTTTCCATTCTCCTCCAGGGTGGCTCGACCCCGAAGGAGACACAGATTACCTGCGAATCCTTCTCACCCCGCAGGGCTCTCAACATCTCAAGGCACGTGCGAGATTGGTATTCGGAGACATTTCTCACCCACCTAATGTCATCGCGAGCAGGAACAACAATGTCATCGCGAGCAAAAACCAGAGCTACTTCTCATGGAGGTACGTGCGACCGGGACTATGCGAATCGACTCGATTCGCAATTCTTGATCCACCCCAACACCATGAGTTTCACGCGGGAGATGGGTCTCTGTGGTCGAAAATGTTCGCTCCGCAGCCACAAAGCAATTCATTTCACTACTCGGGGACGCGTAAACGTCCCCATCTCTCGCTATCCCAATCTAAGATTGGGAACACGTACCCATTATATCCCCAAGGGGCTTATTGCCACCAATTAGTCCCGAGCACCACCACTCAACTCCGACTGCCTCGAGATCTCCCAGGGCCTTCTCCCCCTAGTCCTCTCGGCGTCTGTGGGTCATCCGTTAACCCACAGCCACCAATCAGCTCGACGAAATCACGGGGGCGCTAGCCGTTTGTCCCTGGTCTAAATCGGCGCCTATTGGAATCACCCAGTTGGAACGTCTCTACGTCGGTCCTGGATTGCCTAATACAGCTGGGTGGGTTTCCAAAATAGGTGACAGCCATCGTCAGCGTCATCATGGTGTTCCGAAACCTAGTCTTACCCTACCACGTTTCTTTCCACTATGTGATTGGTCTCACTCACCTCCGGAGCGGCCTGATTGGCCATCGTCCGATGCCCTATTCATCTCTTCCTCGGCTTTTTCTGCCGGCGTTAGATGTCGCTTCCTACTACTGGTGACTTTCTCTAGTAATATTCACTAGTAACGAGAAAATCTCGTTACAAGTTCTTCAGATCTCAATATTTCGTGTGCTAAGGAAGACGTTAATGTTGCAGAAAGGGAACGTGCGTGGATTATTGAGAATTTTATATAGGTGTACACACACTTCAGTAAATTGAGGAGATTGTCACAGTAAGCGATTCAAGTCCTTTTCAGAACTTCAAGATTTACGTTCAGGTAACATAACAACGTCTATGCTAGGCAAGAGAGCTTCCCAAACCGTAGTAAGCGGCCCCTGCCCGGTTGACCCACGTTATCGGTCTTCTTGCAAGCTTTTGGTGATGACACTGCAGCTTACGACATTTTTAGTGGTAGCATTAAAAGTACTTATTGTCTTTATCAATTCGTTTTATTTCAACTGCGTGTTCGGTGATAGCGCAGCTCTTTTCTTAAAAAGTTTTCTATAATCCGTGAAAGGAATATGATAATTTTGATCTGCTTCTAAGGTGGTTGCTTCATTGGCCAGTCGATCTGCTGTGGTACTCCCCTCTATACCACTGTGTAACAGTACCCTTTCGAATTTTATATCATTAGCTTTGCCGACCAGAGGTCTTCAGCGTATAGTACATAATCGCTCCAATATTAAATGCTGGTGAAAGTGGATAACGAAGAACATTTCGAGAGTCAGAGAGAATGCGAAACTTATTTTGTGGAATTGTCACTGCAATTCCCACACCTTTATTGTGCGAGATATATAAGTGCTAGAAGTCCCAATGTGGAGGTCAGCAGGTACCTCAGATGCCATACTGCCGGTGCCCGATTCATCCCCAACAGGGAACTTCCTGGGTCGACCCCGGCGTTCCCGTGCTTGGGAGTCGGTGGCATTACAAAATTCTCCGAATTAAGGGGGTCAGAGTCCACCCCGGCCAGTCGGGCTGGTAGGTGAGGTCGTAGGAATATCCGTGACCTGAACGGGACTTGAGTCGAAACGTCATCATCGTCCACGGGGATGACATGGATGTCAGACCGCGAAGCAGCGCTTGACCGAGTCGACAAGGCGGGTAGCGGAGTCAGGATGGCTTTGACCCAAATATCGAGGGAGAAGGAAAAAAGGGAAAGGAGGAAGACATACAGACAGAGAGAGAGCGGGAAAAAGATCTTTGAATATCGGCGAGCAAACAAAATTGTTTTATTTTATTTGGTTGATTTGGCCCATAGACAGTCAGACGGAAGAGTCAACGAAAAAAAAAAGGAAAAGATAGGAGGACGGACAAAAAAAGAAAATTAATGGATCTATTTCATGAAGATGAGGTACTTAGGTAGGCGTATACATGTGGCTACCAACCACATTTGAAATTCGGCAGATTCCGAGCGAACTCGCTGGATGACGTCACGCCACACTACCGGCTGATGCCCCCACTATAGATTTCAAATATACACTAATACAGACACGATATCGTTATCACAGGGGTGAGTGTCTTAGTCTTTACCTTTTAAGAGAGTGGTGTATAAACTGTCGACTAAACAACAAGTCAAATAAAGGTACCTCACTAGATGCCCTATTGTAAATGTGTCATTAATAAATTATATTTAAATCTACTCTATATGAACACGTCTTATTAAATTATCTTTCATAATTTAAATAATTATTTTGTTAGTTGAGTAGTAGTTAAGTGAACACCCAACTCACTACATAAATACGTAAGGGGGTTACCGGTACTGGACTGGGTAGCAGACAACTAATCCCCTCGGAGTACGAAGTAGCGAGCCTTTGCACCTTGTCGTGTGGGGGAACAATTTGGGAATCTTCGAAAATTTTATTGTTTCGCTTTTATTCCCATCCGCAGGCGCTTGGCGTAACATCCACAAAGCAATATGCAAATTGAGACACCTGATGTGTAAAACAGTCTTTGAACTCACTGATAATCCTGAGAACAAAAGATTTTTACCGCTCGGAGCGGCTGAATCCTCAACCAGGGATGAGGTACGAATCAATACCCAAACGGGTACCCATTGTTTACCCATCTATAACCCTCAATCGAATATGTACTCAGAGACTTTTCGCGTTTTCTAAGATTAAAATTAAATTATTCGATTTGATAAATAAATTTCATGAATCCAAAAAAAAAATCCCGAGAGAGACCAGAAGGCAAAACAAAAAAAAATTGTCCCCCGTCCAGGGAGAAGTGATGGATTCAAAGCAATTTGGAGATGTCAGGGTGTAAGGGGAACAAAGGAAAACCGGTAGAGGCAACGAATAAAATGGGAGAAATTATACCAGTGACAGTAATTAAATAGAGCGCTAAATAACTTCGTGCCCGACATTGGGTGCCACTGTTACGTGGCCTTTTTTTGGTAAAGAAAAACCGGACATTATCCGCTCTTCGTCCCCAGATCAAAAAAATCGATATGGGTGGCAGTTGATTTTTCATTCCGACGGAGCAAGCCGTATTAAAACCAAAGCGGAACCGAAATTGTCAGAACTAAAACCGAAAACCTAAATTAGAATTAAAAGACGATCGGAGAAACGTTGGTGATTTTCCGCGTTGCTCAGGGATTGTGGAGAAAGGAGTATGTCGAGATGGGAATGAGGTTCAGGGCATTGAGAAACTTAAACTGAAAGAGAGAAAAAAAAGAGGAGAACGCGAGTGATTAGATTAAAGCATTAGGTATATTTTGCGACGTAACTTCCAGAGGTTCATGGAACCTTCTGCCTATTAGCCTGCCCTCTAGCACCAAAACACCCCATAATGAAATTTAAACAAATCTTCACTCAGGCGCCAGGTCATTTAACGGAATGACCACCGTCGAAATGCCTCGCCGCTTTTAGCCTTTACCTTTCCTGCTGCTCGTTACGTATTCATTTGAAATCGAAAAGAAGTTGAAAGGGGATGCAATTCCACGGAGAGAAAAATACTGGAAAAAATACATAAAAGTTCCGTAAAAATTCATATGTGAAAGGTAAACGTGGGAAGAAATGTAAAATCGGAAAAAGTGCCGATCATTCAGAACATTTTACCGCACGGTCCGTAAAAAGTCACCTTTACAGGTAGAAAAAATACGGTACTCAGTTCCGTAAATTTTGCCGGGACTGGAAAGTACGATTCGAAGCAGTTTCTAGTCCCTACGTGAATAAAATATCGCGTGCCTCAGGGAAATAAAGTGTTTTCTGACTCATGTGATTATAAACTCGCTTTCAGCTCGGGTTGTAAACTCATATTACGTCAGAAAATACTTTACTCCCTAGAGGCACAATATACTAATTATCCTTCCGGCAATAATAATTTTTTAGGTGGCGTGATCCGAACTTAGACAATGATTCGCGATCGGATGTGACCAACAGTCGTACCACCAACGCTGCGTAGGAATTTTTCAATTCGGTCACGTAAAAATTACGGTACGTTACGTAAAATGTAACTGGAACTGGATCATTTTTAGGTTATTCGGAATAATTTTTTCGGGAACTGTGGTAAATTTGACAAGTTCGTAAGAAATTACATGACAGTCACGTAAATTTTCCAGAAAAAATAATAAAATTTACTGTTCGTCTCTCATTTTTTCCCAAATTCTCCAGAAAAAACAAGGAAATGAGACTCGAGCCCACGATTACGTGATTACTCACGTAAGTTTTCCTGTGTTTTTCTCTCCGCGTGGGATGGATACAATAAGGAAATGGATGAACTATACAATTTTTGGGGAGAAATACAATTTATAATTAAACAATAATTAATTGAACATTAATTAATTAAACTCGATACAACGAAAAATAAATAAATAAAATCCCATGGAATCAATCAAGCATTACAGAACACGTAATCTAATTTTATACCAAGTCACTGTGGTCTAACTAAGTTACTAACGGCTATCGTTGTGAAGTGTATTAATTTTCACAATAAATCAATCAATAAATAATCAGAAGTTCTAGAAGACAGAAATAATAAAATCTCAAACAACTGAGTCACAAAATTAGCTTAATTTCTCTCCCTTCTCATGACTCTCGTTGCCGAAGGTGTCTTCCCGTCTGGTGAAAGTCAATTAACTAACGAAGTCGCCAAGAAGCAGCACCTGGGGAAAATATCACGCTGCAATTCAAAGGCGAGGTACAAGACACGAAAAAAAGTAGAAGATAGGAAAAGAGAACCGAGAAAAGAAAGATTCTGGGCGAACCAGCAGAAGAAAAATAGAGTGACAGAAAAGATGCAGGGGTTAAAGAGCATAAAGAAAAAGGAGAATAGTAGTACTATTGCAGTATTGTTATATTGGAGTATCTATCACATTAGTACTGCTGTATTTTATAATACTAGTATTGCTTCGTATCCCCCTTCGAATTTCAACCCCATTACGACTGATCTAAAGAAAACCGTTGAATATGATTGCCTTCTGTCCTGGGTCGTCTATTATTCTAAAAAGGTGATTCTTTTCAAGACACTACTTGTATTTCAGGAATGAATAAACCGCTTCATTTATTTATTAACGACTGTATTGTGTCTTTCTTCAACAATCTCTACATTGATGTCAGAAGTTGGTGAATTAAATCTACGCGCCTGGACTAGTTTTCATATAAAAAAAAATGGAGTGTGGAGCTGTTAACGACCTTCCTCCACCCACCAGAAGAGTTCGTTGAATAGTGACTTCCGAGCTCCTGTCACAAAATTTTCGCTTTATTTCATTGCAATCCGGACTATTAAAAAAAAATTGATTCGGTGAGTCAATTCCTTTCTTTCAAGTATGACAGGGAGAGGGAGGAGGAGGCGAAACAATTCATAGGAGTGTCCCGGTCCATTGGCTTTTGGTTTTCGCCTACACTTTTCACCTGACAGAGAGCTACACCAAAATACCGCCCTGCTTCAACTTGAGGAGTTAGAAGATCTTCTCCGAAACGAATTCCGAGACCAGTTGAATGATGTTGTCTTCAGCATCCGAGAGTCTTTGCGTCAAGAGAGATAAGAGGCGTGTGGGACGGCCCGGAACGACATCGTTAATTTGTTACGAAATCTCCCAGGCAATACACCAGCTCTAAATATTTCTGGTGGGCTGATAAATACTCCACAATAAATTTTAGACGGCAAATCAGTCCCAAATATTCCAGCTGCTCCCCAAATTCACATTTCAGAGAATATCGGAACCCCTACCAATCCAGATAACCCGGTTAACCTTCGACAACTGATTCCAGAAAACCCAGTCAATCCAGTCCTTCCGGGAAATCCACAAGATCCTCAACAACCACATCTAATACATCCAGTTATTCCAAACGTTTCAAGGACTCCCCTGAACGTCGCGGAGCGACCTCAAGGAAACCCAATTGCTTCAACTACTGCAGGGTTACTTCAAAATATACAACGATGTCAACCGGACATTCAGAGATTCCGGAAACGTTAGTCGGACACTCAGCAAGCTCAAACATTCTTCGAGACCCCGCTGTGCATCCAACTACTCATCAATCTGCTCCAGCATCTTCCAACTACCACGACCCCCATCTAGAAAACTATGTACCACCGTTGAATGTTACGGAATCATCATCATGGATTCAAGAAGCTCCAGTCTCTAAACTGAGGAATCTAACAGATAACTCCTACAATTCATTTGTTTCTAATGGTAACGCTTTTGCTCGTGCGAATGCTTCTTATTCACCAAATCATTAAATCACCAGAAATATCTATATCATTACTGTTTCTGGTGAACAAACTTCTTTTCAGCCTATCGAAGAAGTAAATATTTCCATTGGAAATTCTCTACTCTTCTTGACGTAGTTTTTGCGAATATCTCAGACAACTGTATTCTTGGATGATATTTTCTCTACAAATCTGGTCTCCTACAGGACATTCAGTCGATTGTTGAGAGAAAATTCAATATTGATAATCCCAAAAAGGTGATTGTTGTTAAACGTACAATGTTTTACAAAACCTCGGGATTTTCTCCACATATTCCGGAATTTTTACTTCCACTATTGAAAGATTCATATGAACTACTGAACGAAAAGGAACAAGAAATTTTCAAGCACTTTCTTTTAGGTACACTGAGAAAAAAAATTATTTTTGCCAAGAATATTTTCTTCCCACAAGTAAATCTGGCGATCACTGTGTAAATACTTCCATAAGACTTACTAATGCCAAATATATTTTCTTGTGGTTAGTAAATATTCTTGGGTAAAAAAATTTTTTTTCTGGGTGTAGATTTAGGTAGATATCCAGGAACTAAACACGTAATCGACACTGGGAACTCTAATCAGATCAAAAAAAAATTCTCGCAGAGTTCCATTTCATTTCGGCGATAAAGTACTCGATCTCCTTGAGGAAATGAAAGAACAACAGATTATTGAACTTCGTTGCAGCTCTTGGGCTTCCCCTGTCGTCTTAGTAAAGAAAAAGATCATGCAGAAATACCTTGTTTCTGTCTCGATTATCGCCAACTAAACAACGTCACCAAACAAGACTCCATGCCTTTGCCTCGCGATAAAGAAATTTTTGATGCTACCTCTGAGTCACTTTAGTTCTCAACAATCGACTTAAAGAGCAGTTATTGGCAAGTTGAGCTTAACCCTAAGGACAGAGAGAAAACAGCTTTCGCGATTGGCAATGTGCTATGGCAATTTAAAATTCTCCTTTTCTGTCTTTGTAACGCGTCTGCCACTTTCGTCAGACTAATGAATGAGGTTTTACGAAACTTAACAGGTAGAATTCGTCGCGTATTTCCGGATGACATTATAGTCTTCGATCGCAATTTTCATGAATATTTACAAAATTTCCAACTGGTGTTCTCTCGCTTAACTGAAGTTAATCAAGTGCTTCATTTAACGCATGTAATCTCGCCAAATCGAATCAACAGCTCAAAAAAAATTTGATCTATTGCAGAATGGCCAGTTTCTAAAACTAAACGTCAGCTCAGAAATTTGCTTGGGTTGTGTTCCTATTACAGAAAATAGGTGAAAGGTTTTGCTACTATCGCTGAACGTTTACATGCTCTGACTGAAAATAAAATTCCGTTTAAATGGACCTCTGAATCTCAAGCTAGTTTCGATCAATTAAAATCCATCTTAACCTGAGCTACTATTCGATCTATTTCGAATTCCAAAGGTGACTTTATTCTTGATACAGATGCATCATTATTTGTTATTGGACCCACACTTTCCGAGGTTCAAAACACTGATGAGAACGTAATTACTTATTTTAGCAAATGCCTAAAAAACCTGAGAGAAACTATTGCGTCACTCGTAGAGAACTTTTAGCAATAGTTTTATCAGTTGAACATTTCAGTCATAATCTCCTTGGAAGGAAATTCTTGATTAGAACAGATCACGCAGCTTTGAGATGGCTTCTTGAGTTTAAAAATCCACAACACGAAGTAGCTGTTTGGATCCAAATTCTATTCACTTATGGCTTTAAAACTACTTACAAACCAGGTCATCTTCATGGAAATGCCGATAGTTTTTGCGGACCCCTTGCTCCTGTAAAAATGTTACAGACTAAATACACGAGAAGAAGAAGAAGAAATGCGCCTTTCGGACCCTTTCTGTAAGTGAGAACAATTACGATTGGTCCGCTCTGCAAGCTCAGGATCCGACTCTCCACATGTTGATTGAATAAAAAAAAAACAAAATCAACGTCGTGAGTGGCATGAAATCTTTCACTTAGGTTCAGATGTCAAGCTTTATTTACTTTACTAGCATTCTCTAGAACTCATAGGCGATACACTCTACCGTCGTTGAGAATCTAATGACAGGTTGAAAACTATTCTCCAAATTGTTGTTCCTCACACATCCACGAAAGAGATCCTTAGAATCGCTCACTCCTTTCCTCTCGGGGATCATTTTAAAATTAACAAAATGCTGGACAACATTTGAAAACGATTCTATTGGACTTCATGCAAATTTGATGTTGATAATTGGTGCCACAAATGTTCGATTTGTTTGAGCAGAGATGGTCCATTACAACGAGCCAGAGGAGAGTTACAACTTTAAAATGACGGCTGCCCTTTTGAAAGAATCGTTGTTGACATTTTACGTCCGTTACCGTTACCAGGAACATCCAATGGTAACCGTTTCGTCCTCGTGGTCTCCGATTATTTTTCTCGATGGCACGAAGCAATTCCGCTTCCCAATCACCAGGCATTCACCATTGCTGAAGCTCAGGTGGTCCACGTCATTTCACGCTTCGGAATACTTTTGAAAATCCACTCCGATCAAGGTCGAGATTTCGAATCAACAATTTTCAACTCACTCGTCCAACTCTTTGAAGATTAGGATTTATTAATAGGTGTTCACAAAACGCGTAGTATCCCGTTACACCCTCAATCGAACGGTATGGGTGAGCATTTGAATATGACTATTCTCAACTACCTTGCCAAATTTATCAATGACAACCAGAATTTATGAGACAAATGGTTACCATTATTTTTGCGGGAGTGAGCTGACGAGATTTAAGAAAAACTATGTACGGGCACTTGAGCAAAATCCGACGGGTCTGGGCGCAGCATAAGCCGAGCATAAACACATGGCAGTGAAAACACCAGTGATGTTTCCTGGCAGCGCGGCGCGCAAAGGAAGAATATGGGACATGAAAAAAACAGAAAATAGCAAATTTTCCATTAACCGAAGAGGCGGCTTGTATATAGTCCTGAGTCCCAGCGTAACTCAGCACCAAAAAATTAATCTAAGCCGAAAAGATTGCATCCAATAACATGCGAGGAAAATTAATCCCGTATGACCGCAGGGATTTCACCAAAAAGAAAACAATGGGGATACATTTTTAGGCGGGGTACAATCGCATGGTTATGAAGCAAGAAAAAGAGGCAAGCGACACTAAAAAAATACAAGCCGCAAGTAAATTCACGGATCCATCACTTCCCAGCGCGAGAATCACGGGAGAAAAACCTGGGAGTTGCTCTCAATTCGGCGGTCTGAACCGAACTCTCTTCTCAATATTCTCCGAATTTTCTAGAGTACTTGGCGTGGCAATTTTGCCGCCTAAAATGAAGACAATGGGAACAACGGTGTCCTGGGAAGAAAATCCGCCATTGCATGACATCACATATTACGCACTTGAAATAAACAAAAAAAGAAAACCCGGCAGGCTACTCGCCACTACTCAGTTCCTTTAGCTCTCGCGCACAGAGCATTCTATATATCACGTGTAATCTCAAAAAATTAACGTGAGAGGAGAACAAGGAATATACGGGCTTCCAACGCTACCCAAAAACCTGTCACGAAGAAAAGCCAGGATACTCATCGGAGTTTTCCTGTTTCCCCTATACTCTAAAACTCCTCTCAACGATGATGGATGTGGTGCGGGGTATCCTCGGAGTACTAACACCAAAAAAAAAAAAAATACCATCACCGAGACAAATACGCCTCTAACTGAAAAAGTACTTCTGTGAAAAAACTCTCCTGCACGTGTTATTATCGCTGGCAAGAAATCTACTGGAAGCCACAGGTGGTCGCCTATTATACCCTAACGCTGACGTGGATAACACAATAACAATTAGTTTTCCCTAGCACGGTGAAAAAAATTCGAATTTGAAAACTCCGTTGTGAGGGTTATCACAAAAAATGGGAAAGAAAATAAAGGTTCTAGCCAGGTAAGCATGGTGAATCTCTGCCCCAACGAATTTCTAGGCGCTAATTTTTTGACATATTTATGACCCAGAAAGGTTAGTTTGTGGAAAATTGCAGATCTTTATATTCATTTTTATTGATTAACAGACGTGTTTTTTCAATTTTTTCTGTTATCTCATTCTACAAATGGGTTTAAAAATGCGGAAAAATTCTAAAAAACCAAAAACACTTGAGAGTTGCAGAAAACTATTTTTTTTAAATTTTTTCCGTGCTAAATTCTATTTTGTATCCCTTAATCTTTTTTTAATTAATTTTGGTGTGCAGATTTTTCTACTACTCTGAGAAAATTTGAGATGATTGTACTCTCAATTCCTTTACAATTGAGAGAAAAAAGTGTTAATATAGTAATAGAACGAGTCACCCTTAAATTAATTGTTTCAATTTCTAAATCATACAATATTCAAAATGACTGTCAGCACCGCAATACCAGGTCTGAGGTCAGCAGAGTAAATTTCCCAAAATCACCTCGGAAACGTTAAACGAAATGGTTCTGAACGGTTTGGGAATTGCATCAGGTTTAGTGTAAACCAGAGCCACGAGGTGAACGTACTAATGCAGACCCCAAAGGATGAGGCCTCAACATCAACCATACTACGGCCGACGGTAATAGATTCAAGATTAGGATTTATTAATTCTTCGCTCAATTTTGTTTCGGCAATTTTTTTTAATTACTTTATTTTAAAGATAATATGAATTTTTTATTAATTTATTGTAAACGAGAAATATTATCATTATGTTAGAACAACTACTTGAACTACGACGGTCTTTAAACCTGTATATGTCAGATGGAGGGCTAACGTTAAACTCAACTTACTAGAAGCCTATCGATTAAATGATATACAACAAACTTGACTCAATTAATCAATCATTAATACTATTCAATAAACATTCACACGGTTACTTTGATCGACTTCCTGTTTTGAAATAGTAACAGCGAACAAAAAAATGTGTTGCAGGCAAAACTTCATGAATTATTTCCGTCAAATTTAAAAGAACTGAGAGTACGATCATCTCAACTTCTATCAAAGTAATAGAAAAATATGTACCCATCAAAATCAATAAAAAATATGAAGAGTCAGTAATCAGTAATAGAGTTTATCGAAAAAAAATATGAAAAAATAATTTCTACAATTTTGAGGTGTTTACGATTTTTTAAAAAGATTTTTCCGGGCTTTTAAAATGATTTTTAGTCTACGAAAAAGAAAACAAAATTGGAAAAACTCGTTTTTTAATTAATAAACATCGAGAAATTAAGATAAAGATTTGAAATTTTCCACAGAATTATCTTTTTAAGTCATAAATATGTCAAACAATTGGCGCCTTGAAAGTCGTGATGGGCAGATTCACCATGGCTATCAGAAACCAATTGCTCACTCTCCATAATCAGATGCAGTATTTACGAAAGGCGGAAATATAATCAGAGATTTTATAAGAAAAAGAAGAAAAATTGTAATATTTTCCTAGAATCAAGCTCGGAAATTGCGGCTAAGGAAATATCTTATGCTTCGAGTGATTTTCTGATTAGTATGCTTGGAAAAAATGTCATAAACCTGGTTAAGATTGTCGTTTCGAGATAAGAAATTGAGCGAAAAAAGAGGATGATGAAATGACCAAAGACAATTTTTGGGGCAGTGTGGTGAAGATGCAAATGCTGCATAATAAATCCCATGAACTTAGAAATTTTATGATGGCATCTCAGCATTTTCTTAATAATTTGGAATTGTTTGACATCTATCAATTTTCCACTGAATTTTCTAAAATGACACACCAATATATCGGGAACATTTGAGTTGGCCAATATACGCCTAAATTTTACCTGAGACATGTTAAAGACTCATTCCAACGCGGTTTATGATTGGTAAAGCTAATGTCTCACTTCTTTTTTGTAGGTTTTGCATGTTCAACCTCTACCTATTTCGTCTTTCCATTAACACAATGGGTTCTACCATTTTTCTTATCTGTTCTAAAAATCAGTCGAGGGCCTATCTTCTAACAGTATACATTCGAACATTTGCTGCATTATAACGTTCTGTTTCTGTAATGAGCGGTGACAAATTCAAACGGTAATATGGTGGAAACGCGACAAGTGAAATATTCCATTTATGGGTAGTGCAGACCCTAAAATTTGTGGAAATCCATTGTCCTTCAATAAACAGGTGCTGCAGTGTTACTTTTATCGTATGCGACATGCTGCACCAGAATTCACGGTTCGTGAAGCTGCTGCATGTGTTTTACCGAAATGCATTATGTTCTGGGAATATGCAAAGCTTGTAGATCTCGGAAAACATCGGTGACGATTTGTTCGACATTGCACTTCAAAAAAAATTGCTGTTATCATAACTGAAGCTGTTAGAGAATTACCGAATTTGCATCGTGGATAAGGACAAAATGGTTGTTTGGATACCATCATTGATACTAGATCTTGATGAATCGATAAAGAAAAAAACAACAATTAATTCCTCGAAACAAGGTACGTCAACATTCATCAACAATTCCTTCCCAACTGTTTAGAACGATATTCACACAATATTCTTCATAGATATGCTTCTCGATTTACAGAAGACGAGAGATTTAATTACTCTGATTTATTATATATGAAAGAAATGAAACCGAAAACCTTTAATGACAGAAATATCCTTGTGATTTTTGATCACAAGAAATGGTTCTTTTTCGTGTAAAAAGGTGACAAAATATCAAAAAATTCGACAAACTCCGATTCAGTGAGTCATGAATCAGGTTTATCATTTTGTTTTCTACATATTTATTTTCCATTTTCCTTCTTAAATATTCAGGGGGCTGGGAACAGTTGCTTCTAACCACAGCAATTAGCTTTTCGACGAAGACTAAAATATCGAGGGGTTCTTGAACAGATGGATGACAATGGACACGAAGGCGCCAGTTACGACATCAAATTAGTCTCCACAGAACCGAAAAGACAGAAGATCATGACGGCTAATATTATTGCATTTTGGACAGAGGTAAATTAAATGATCGGATGGCCGCGCACCTTATAGTTGCCACCTTACTTGCAATTGACATAATTCTAGAAGATGTCCATTTAAGTCGCGAAACAATCCGTTGAAACCGACGAAATCATCGAGAGGGTCTTAGTACTATAATTTGAAATAATGCTAAAATGAGATTAGCTGATATAGTGTCTGTGCACTGGGATAATAAACAACAATCAGCGCTTGAGAATAAATTCAAAAAAATTAGTGGCACCAATCGCTTGGTCTATCTGGACTCGAGAGAAGAACTGGGAGCAATATACAAATGCTTGAATGAATAGGATATGCTTGAGGGTACATGCGGAATAGTTTTTGATACAACTGCTAGTAATACACTCTCTGCCACTACCTATATACATACATGTATCTTACTGGAAAAATTACCTGGCAAAGACCTAGTGCATTTAGCATGCTGCCATCATGCCCGTGAGCTACTTTTGACAGCTTTGGAGTCGGCTGTGGGATGTACTTCTGGACTTGACGTCCTAATTTTCAAAGATTCATTCATTTTCAAAGGTCATCAGGAAAATCTGAATGGAGGGGAATTTTCCCACGGAATCAACGATATTCAGGTGAACAAAGTTTTACACCAGAACATGACAAAAATTTTGGATTTCGCTAAGTTGCAATTGAAGGTGAGTTACGATTGATATTCTGATGTGAGGAAATTCATTACTTTATATTGAAAATATCTCTCCTATGCTGAAAGATTCAATGGTAGGGCTAGCTGGAGCACTAGTTGGAGGACCAGTTGGTTTGACTTTCATTTTTCTCTATAATTCATAAAATGGAACTAAACGTATGGATTACATGGAGTTTCTAGAACTGGTGGTGATGTTTCTGGGTGGAAATTTGAAGAGAGGCAATTCATCATGCTAGATGGATGAGTGAAGCCATTTTTTCCCTCAAAATTTTTTTGTTTAGATATCAGTCTTTCTAAACCCCTTGACTGGAGTGCGGAGAGTGCGGTGGAGCTACCAACCGAGCGTGTTTCTCGGTGGTGGATAGGAGGACGGCCGGGCGGAATAACCACCTCGGCGGAGGCCGGGAGTAAGATGTCTCGAACTCTGGGCGGGGTTGGCTAAAAACCAGGTTAATGGGGAACATAAGGCCGAACGAAACGTGGGAAACCACCAGGGAAGCCGAAAAACCCATCGCGAACCAGCTCTCCCAAGCTACGGTGTATGATACCGTGCCAATGGCTGCATGGTGCAGGGGAAGTTGCATCTCAAACGGTTCCCTCGGATACCAGGCGACTTCCGAGCGTAAGTAGCCAAGCCCCAAGCATACACGGCTCTGCCTAGGTGATACCGCATTACCGTGGTACTCGTGGGACTTTGTATGGAGACCATACCACAAAATGAAATAGAAAAACCACCTGGGACGGAAGAACCCCAGGGCCAGAATACTGGATCTGGTGGAGAACAACCCAGGGGGAAAAACTAAGTGGCGCGGCAAGGCGTCGGTTCCAGAAGGAGAGAAGGGCTAACCTAGCCTTAAGCACTCCTTCTGGGAGAAACAAGGGTAAGAGTGGGGGCGAAGGAATGTCAGGGAGAGCAGCCGCGAAACGGCTGAAACCCGATGGGACCCCAAGCGCCCACAACAGGCGACCTGAGAAAAGGCCCAAGACTGATCTTGGCACCTACGCTCAGGTCGCAAAGAAAATGATCAGGTGGGCTCTCATCCCAGAGAACTACCCAGATCAAAAAATCGCACCCGAAGAAATCAAGAGCCTGAAGGGACTGTTTAGGTCCCAGATCCTCTCCCTACCAGAGGGGACCAAGGCACCGACTTTTAAAGGTGTGTGGGAGAGGGACGGGGCAGCCATTGTCGGCTGCACCCGTGGTGATGCCACCGGAGGAGCTACCGAAGCGACACCGGGTGGTAGTTCACCTTGGGGACGAGGATGTCACCGCCCAGGAGGCTATCGTGCTCATGGAACGACAGAACCCCGACCTTAAAGGTGACTGGGTCCTGATTAAAGGCAGCGAAACGAGGGGAGCCACACGCGCCCACTTTGCTGCCCTGATCAGGGATCAAACCCTGCGGGCCCTAGAGGTTTGCAATTTTAAACCTCACTGCGGGACTCAAAGAGCAACTATCAAGTTGCTCGAGAAGAACCGACATGCGGAAAAAAAGATGCCTATCGACGGGTGAACCAAAAAATGGTTCATAAGTCGGTAGAAATAGTCCAGATTAATCTGCACCACAGTAAAAGCGCCTCAGCGGTTCTCTGCAAGACGCTAGCTGGGGTGTAGACAGCCATAGCCCTAATTCAAGAAGCATGGTTCGTGAACGGGGAGGTAAAAGGCCTGGGGGGGTGTGGAAGAATTTGTCACTCGAACACCCAAGGAAAGAAGATTAGGACCTGTGTGTTAGTAAAAGGCGCACAGACGACCTTCATACACCAGCAAAGCGGAGAAGACCTCACGGCTGTGAAGCTCAAGGTCCTCACCGAGGAGAACGAGGCCCTGGAATTCATAGCGGGATCAGCATACCTGCCATATGATTCCATAGAACCTCCTCCAACAAGGGAGGTCGAAGAACCCGTCAAAAAAGTGAAGGACGAAAGTCTGGAACTTCTGCTTGGTTGCGATGCAAACTCACACCATCTGGTGTGGGGAAGCTCAAATACCAATGCTAGAGGAGAAGCTCTAAATGACTTCATTATGGAAAAAGACCTCCAAATCCTGAACAGAGGGAAAGAACCAACCTTCATGGACGGCAGACGACATGAAGTGTTAGACATAACCATCTGCACGACAGGCATGGCATGTTGGGCAAAAGACTGGAGGGTGTCGAAAGAACCTTCGGGCTCAGACCACAGCCAAATACGCCTGTCACTAAGGTGCGAATCGGAACAGGTCCCTAGGAGAAATCCAAAGGACACAAACTGGGGCAATTACAGAGAGGAACTCTTCGTGAGCATCCAAGATGTACCCTCAAGGTTCAGAAATAAGAGAGACCTAGAACATGCAGCCGAACGTCTCGGGGAAGTGATCAGGGACTCTTATGAAAACAACTGCACCATTAAAAGACCGCGGAATACAAAAATGGTGGGCTGGTGGAATAACCAACTGTCCATTTTAAGACGCCAGCTAAGGAAAGCGTGGAACAAGGTGAAGACCGCGTACACGGAAAACAGCAGACAGAAGGCACTTGAAGATCGCAGAGATCTTCAGAGGAAATATAACAAAGCACTCGTAGTAGCCAAAAACGAGTGCTGGAAGAAATTTAGCAATGGCGTGGAGAGCCAATCTGAAGCTTCAAGGCTTGTAAAGATCCTGGGAGGACAGGGCGCTTCTAATCTGGGTTGTCTCATCAAACGGGATGGAAGCTATACCTGGACCACAGAAGAAACTTTCCAACTGCTGCTAGAAGAGCACTTCCCGGGATTCACGAACTCGGGGGATATGAGACAAGGAACAGAAACCTGTAAAGGCACCTACAAGCCGCAGGAATAGGCCTTGGCAGCTAAGATAGTCCACCCGCAAGGGGTAGAGTGGGCCATCAACACCTTTGAACCCCTAAAAGCTCCGGGACTCGATGGAGTCTACCCAATCCTCTTGCAGAGGGGGATCGACATTATTCTGGGACCCTTAACGAAAATACTTAGGGCAAGCATAGCACTAAGGACTGTACCAAAAGTTTGGGGGAGATCGAGGGTTGCCTTCATGCCCAAACCTGGAAAGAACGGGCATATCAAGCCCAGGGACTTCAGACCCATTGGCCTTACCTCCTTCATATTGAAGATACTGGAAAGACTGGTGGATCACTACATAAAGAGCACACTGCTTCTTGAGAAACCCATATTACCCTCACAATATGCCTACAGAGTAGGCAGATCGACGGAAACGGCCCTGCATCACCTAGTGGCTAAGATTGAGGAACAGATAGAGGGAAAGGGCTACGCACTCAGCCTATTCCTGGACATCGAGGGCGTCTTTGATCGTACTAAATACGAGGTCATAACAAGGGCCATGTCGAGGAAAAATTTTCCAGGCTGTATCATGGACTGGCCGAAAAGCATGTTGGAGAGCAGGAAAATAACTGCCACACACAACGGCTCACACGTAGAAGGGCACCCGACCAAGGGTTGTCCACAGGGTGGAGTCCTGTCTCCACTCCTGTGGAGCCTAGTCGTCAATGACCTTCTAGAGAAATTGAGAGAAGAGAACTTTCTGGTGAACGGCTATGCTGACGACATAGCCATTGTCGCCAGGGGAAACTTCCTCGAAACTCTAAGAGACAGACAAATCCGTGCTGTGAGAATACTGGAGGAATGGTGTAAAGAAACGAAACTAACAGTTAATCCTGGAAAGACGTCTGCCATGATCTTCACCAGAAAATATAAAGTGGTTACTCCACGACCGATTAAAATTGGAGGAATGGACATCGCTTATGCTAGTTCAGTGAAGTACCTGGGAGTAACTCTGGGCGCCAAGCATCACTGGAAACCACACATAGCTACACAGATGGGCAAAACATATGCCTCATTCTGGGCTTGCAAAAGGGCCATAGGAAGAACGTGGGGTTTCAACCCCAAAATCAGCCTATAGCTACACAAGATGGTACTACTGCGAAGGCTCATGTACGCTGCTGTGATATGGTGGCCCAGGGTAAGGAAGGTTGGGACTAAGAACCAGTTAAAAGCACTCCAGGGAAATTTCCTCAGAGCCGCAACTGGGGCGATGAAAACCACACCGATCGAAGCCTTGGAAGTGGCAATGAACACACCACCACTTGATTTAGCGGTACTGTACAAGGCAGAGGCAACCGCCTATAGGCTGATATGCCAGGGGGAATGGAATCAGTCGAGTGCGGCACATGCCAAGCTCGATATACTGAAGAGGAGCCCCCTGAACATAGTTCAGGATAGAACAACCAGGAGGTACCTGATCAGGAAGGGCTTCAAGACCTATATGCCTGACAGAGAGGACTGGGAAATGGCAAAGCAATCCCCAGGTAGCAATGTAATACACTGGTACACGGATGGCTCGGGCCGTGGACACCAATACGGTGCAGGGCTATACGGGCCAAAAAAAAAACCACAGAGACAGCTGGTCCATTGGACCCCTGGCCACTGTTTTTCAGGCAGAAATCCTTGCAATTAAAAACTGCATAGAGCTTCTCCTATCAAAACCGACCTCAAGAAAACATATATACGTCTGGTCTGACAGCAAAGCTGCCATCAATCCCCTAAAGAGACCAAGCACCGAATCGAAGCTGGTCTGGGAGACGATGGCAGCTATAGAAGCACTAGGGGCAACCAATAATATAATAACTTTGGCATGGGTTCCGGGCCACAAAGGGATAAAAGGAAACGAGATAGCGGACCAACTGGCAAGGCATGGGGCGTCAAATGATGACCAGTTCATGACAGTGGGAGTCCCTTTCGCGACCGGAATGTCTCGAATTAACAACAAACTCCGGAAGGAACACCAAGGGCGATGGAAGCAGATCACAACCTGCAGAAAATCCAAAGCCCTCATGCCAATCATAAACAAGGAAAGGGCAGAAAAGCTACTCAACATGAAAAGAGAGGAACTGAGCACCACAATCAGGCTCCTCACTGGACATGGTAGGTTTAGGGCACACTGCAAAAACATGGGCATCGAAAGCGATGTCCGCTGCAGACTATGCCTTGAGGTAGACGAGGACAGCCTGCATATACTTTGTAGCTGACCTGCATTGGCTACAACAAGGCTAAATTGCTGGGGAATCGCCTTCCCTAGCATCAGCTATGTAGCGGACCTAGACGCCGGGAATCTATTAAAACTGGTGAGAAAAGCTGGCCTAGAAGTATAGGGATCAGAAGGAAAACGGAGCCACAATAGCCCAGTAGGGGTTCGGTGACAAGAGGGCAGCAAATGCCTATCCGTATTTTAACCATAACCATAACCATATCAGTTTTAATTGACATCCAATGAAAAACGCGATTTAATAGGAACATGCATTTTTATTGTCCGTTCATATCAAAGAGCTTGGTTCACGGCTTCAAATCTAGTTAGAGCTCCAAACAAGGATTTGAATTTGTTGAAGCAACTCGCAGCACATGCTAGTGGTTTGAATCCTGTTTCGTCGAAGGTCTGAAGAGCTCTTTTGGATAAGTTTGTGACTGATCTTTGGTAGTTATCGGAGGAACTAATTGCTCTGGTTTTTTTTTATGAAACTGTGAGTACAAATTGTAAGAGACTAATATCTTAAGCTATCCAATCTCGTCCAACTCTTCACGAAAATAGGGAGAATAAAGCAGAAAATAAATATTGGACATCCATTTCAAAATTAACCATAGATTCCTTTGTAACTTTCTGGATAGTGACCGGATTAGATGGAAAGACAGAGATGATTTTGCGTCAGCTTTCCCAATTGTCACGTCTCTCCATCCCGCAAATGATCTCGCTGAAAGGAGAAAGGCTCACAAAAGATGAAAGCAATAAATAGCAGTTAATGTCAGTAATGAATAAATTTCGAGAAGTTTCACCGAAATGTGAGAGAAAACATTTAGAGCTTTCATTAGAGAAATATTTGAAACATAAATCAATGGAAAATTCAATTTGTTTGGAATAGAGAGAACAAATTCTTGGACATTATGGATAATCCAGTTCAGAATAAATTTGCGATGTGAAAATACTCATTTCCACTCCAAATTGAAATATTTTTATCAATTTCTTAAAAATTTTGTTAGAATTGTTACGATATGAATAATTACGATGTGCATATTTCTCTATGCATTAATGAAAAATCATAAACTTCTCTTTTAATATCCCACATGAAAACGTGAATGACTTGAATTCTTTGAAAATAGTAAATTACAAAAATCTTAGTCAAATAACTTTTTATACGGCTCAGATTATTAACCTAATGGACGACGACGAATCCGAAGTACTTGCGTTCGAATCTATCGGAATAATATTTTTTTTCATTTTCATCTTCTAGGCCTGGTCAGAACGTGGTCAGTTAGGCCTCATGATGAAAAACAATGGATGTCCTATGGCCGGTAAAACATTTTATGTTATTGCGCACGGTAAAACGCGTTTCTCACCTCGTTTCGCTGGAATAAAAAAACGTTTCGGCCACAAAGACAAAAAGTTGCATCATAGCAATGGCAAAAAACGTGATTCTAACTCATGTGCTCTATAATCCTCGCCTTCGGCTCAAACTACAGGGCCGCGTTTTACTGGCCACGGTGACATACAATACTATTTCTGACAAATTCAATCACAATAGCACCTTCGGCAGAAAGATACTCTTCAGATGTTATCCCGAGTCAAAATTTTAGTTGGTTTTTCGACTGAATTACAACTTCGATTGGTCCGTTTGCGACGTTTAAATGTCATTGAGAATCGACTGACTTGCGATCTAAATATTGGGTTTTGTTTCCAAATATTTCTCATTTTACGTTGACAATCCATCGGAACTCAATGGACACTCAACGTGCTTTTAACGTCAATTCTTTTTTTCCTGAGCAGATGGCCCACGCCACCCTCCATGATACGCCCCTCCCGTATAAATAATTGGAGTTGAATTAATTGCAAATTTTTATTAAAGAAAAATAATTCTGTATAGAAGAATCAACATGGTTACATGGAGGATGCATGGTTACTTAAGAGGTACATTGAGTTAGTAATTATAAACGGTAATAAATCATTATTACATAAAAATTAGATAACTTTTCACTTTTAAAATTCACACTTCGACATCAGCATTTATTTCAATATCTGATCTGCGATTTATGGCGTTGCGGGTGGCTGCCACTGATGAGTCCCATTTTGGTAGTGGGAGATTAGTGGCACCACAGATTCTAGTGCTGTTCGTGGTGTTCCTGGTTGATCTGAAGGTACTGAGCCCATAGCTGACGGGAATGAGGGCCCCAGATGAGAGACTGATAATGGGTACTGGTTCTCAGGATGAGGATGGAAAGGAATTGATATAGGAGAAGCCGGTGGCAGATTTTGTATTGGAGAAAAGAGTTGCTGCTGATAGCTATGTTGCGTTGTAGGCAAGACGAGAGTTGAAGTTTGGAGATCGTCCATAAAAGTTCGAATTTGGCCAGGACTGATCAGATGCATAACCGTAACCCTGGGCATTAAGTGAATGCTGATGGTACTCTGAGAACCATTGTCGGTTCGGAGGTTTATCAGCGCTCAGGGGCGGCGGAACATAGAAATTTGAGGTGTTGAGTAGGCTTTGGAAGGGTAAAAAATGAAGTATGAGAGGAGGGCGGGGGGG
>NW_011887812.1:326785-375561 GCF_000806365.1 Fopius arisanus | reverse complement strand
GGGGGGGTTATAAGCGTTGAACTATCTCTTGTACAGTCACTTGGCCCTTCCCAAGAATGAAGTCATCGCATTGATTGAAAAAATCCATTATCGACGAGACGAACCTCGTATTTAACGACATCAAAACCTGCTCAGAAACATCGTAGTAAAGTTTTTTGAAGTACTCTTCTGGGCTCCTGAAAACATGTGCTTCACTGCAACTGTCTCTGTTCAACCGTTTTTAAATTTTCCTCACTCGTGGAATCGTCGGTTCATCCAGGTCAAGTACACTGATGATGTCGATGGATTTTTTCCAAATGAATGCGAATTTCGAGTCACGAGAAGCAGCGAATGTTTGTTTTACCATCTCGACTCTTTTGTGACTCATTTACACGTAAATCCATTTTCTGTAGCTCTGCATTTAAAAGTTCCATTTGATCGAAAATATCGATGCATAAATTCAGTAGAAATAGGAAGCTGAATGACTCCATCTGAGTTAAAAACCCTTCAACCTTGGCGAAAACATCCTTGTCCCTACAATCAGTTTTGGAGTTTTCAACAAATTCCAGGATAACCGCGTAGTTGTCACGAACAGTTTTTAGTGACTCAACACGCACATACCACCTATCCAGGACAATGAACCACGTCAGAGAGAAAACGAATTTTGTTTCAGATGAAAGTCAATTTTTCAATTGGACTACTGGTTGAAATTACCTTGTGGGACAAAACGCTCCCAAGTTGGGATTATCAGGTGACTGCAAATTTTTGATAGCAGCCAGTCGTTTAGGTGAATCACGAAGGAAGTTGATGAGTGCTTTGATAATCCCAAGAAAGTTTATTATACACTGTACATTCTCCATTCCATCCTGAACGACTAAACTGACTGTGTGGTGTACGCAATGAACGTAAGGGGCACGTGGTTCGTCTCCTTGAATTCCACCATCGTAACACTGTCCACGCATGTCTGAAATCTCCAAATGATATCGAATCAAAACATCCTTGACCAGCTTGAACAAGGTTACAGATTTCGTATCTCCTGTTGAGTAGAATCCTGTGAAGATTTCTTCGACAGACAAGTCCGAATGAACTATTCTCAAGCAAATTGAAACTTGCTCCAATCTGCACATATCAGATGTTTCATCGACCATCAAAGCATAATACTTCGCATTCCTGATCATCTGCAACTTTTTTCCTCAAGACATCATGAGCCATGATCGATAAAATCTCATTCACAATGTCATGGCTCAGCCATTTACCCCCTTCTCGATTCAACCAGCTATGTAATTCAGGTACATGTTTCCTCAACAATTGCAGAATTTGAAGGAGGTTTGACTGTTCATCATTGTTCTGACCACGAAGGGGTAAACCTCGTTTCCCTAATAAGAGAATAGTCCTGAAAATCTCAGACAGTGCGACACGAGCATCAATCATTTCTTTTCCCTTGGCAGTGCAAATTTTTTCAACGATTGTTTGATTCCTCAAAGTATTTACTGCTTTCACCGCTTCCATATGCAAAGGACTGGCTTCATGATTAGAGAAACGAGCCACTGCATTGACCCAACAACTGAATCCACTCGTTACAAAAGCCTCAGGAGAAATAATCCCACTCATGCATTTACAGGATATACCTATCGAGCATATCGAACATATCGAGCATACAGCTCTCTTCAAAGAGTTCAGAGTGATCCACGAATGCTTAAAGAGCCACCGGTCCCATGTGCTTTTTGAAACTGACAATTCATTACCTGAAAAAGGGAAACGACGGATACGACAATAGGAAATTCAGCTGGAATGCAAGAGATGGTTAGGTTATGAATGATTTATAGAGAATATTACAGGATGGTTTTTTGTAACAAGAAGTTTTGCGTGAATCATTCTCACACTTTGTATCATCGTCAAACACTTTTTGTTTCTTCTTTGGTGGATGTTTGTCGGTGCGACATGAATCTTCGCAGGTTACGTTGCCTGGAACGGATATTCTGCGCTTCTGGGGCTCTACATCGATTGACTTCTTCAATTTTATGAGAAATTTTTCCATTTTGAAGTAGTGGATGTACTGCGCGGCTCAAGCACATTCAGGTAGACAATTTTATACACACAGTAGTCCACCGGCAACTCTTGGGAGCTCAGGTAGATGATTAGAGAGTGACGAGGAGAGAACACACACGCGATTCGAGAGGCTCAATCGGTACACGCGATCTTCTTTATCGAAGAGAATTTCCTTCATATTATTCTTCTTGTTTCTCACCAATTTACGAGTAATCAAATCCTATATAATAGAAGAGATAGGCCACTAATCGAACATGGCGGATCTCATGGGGATAAACGATAATTTTTCATTCGATTCGATAATCGAACGGGACCCCTAATCTGACATGTGATGAGAACGTCATCAACGTCACGGCTGCTTGCAGCCGCGGCGGCGCTAGTCAAAGAATATTAATAAAATTTTACTTATTTTCGTATTTTTTTCTGAGGTGTTGAATTCCGCACCTAGAAAAATTTCAAGTTTTGAGTACTCAACACGTTCAACTATGGTTTCGCCGCCCCTGTCAGCGCTCCAGTGGATTGAATTTGGAGTTCGATGGATCCCTGGTGATATGTTCAATGATGTTTGTGTTAATGGAGCTTTCCCAGGTTGCCTATTATCTACGAGGAGGGCTGTAGAGTAATTTTTTTTCTGATTTTCACTCCTACGAGGACGCTTAACGGTGATTTCTTCATCCTTATCAGATTTATCTTCTAGGACCTTGTCCTTCAAATTCCACGATTCCTCCAATGTAAAAGCCCCACATTTTTTACCTTTACCACGCCCTACATCTTTGGAGATCCTTGTGTGTACTTCTCGGGTTATTTTTCGGCTCGTCTCTTATTAGCAGGATGATCATTAATGATTTCATCAAACGCTAGTCATAGGCTTAATGGGATTTTTGATAGTGCGTAACCAATCTGTCGTATTAAAATCATATTTTTTTATAAAACATCCCTATGCAATGTTCCATACAATATAAATTCATTGCAGAATGTCTTGACTTATTTGACTTATTTAACTATAGACGGTCCTCGAAAGGAGGAGTGCACAATTAGCCTTGCGGCCATTTTGCGCTCTGCCTGGCGCAGCCGTCTAGTCGAGAGGTGTCAGCATCTGTGCCCCACGTGCGAATTCGTAGAGTCCCTTGAAGCCGTCCCTGTTGACGTAAAGATCTTTAAGGCAGTTGGTCTCAAAGATATCCAAACGGAGTTCATCAAGACCACTGCATTTTGTACTGAGATGGTGGGGGTCCTCCTCCACCGAACCGCATCTCGGGCAAAGAGGGTCATCTCCCTTGCCGATTCTCGCCAAGTAGGCAGCTAACGGCCAGTGTCCCGTGATAAGCCCTAAAAGGGCTCGCAGCTTTACCCTGCTCAGGGACACGAGTTCGTCCGCCAGTTTCCTGGAGGTTTCGCGGAAAAGGGATCTGGTGTGTCTGACGCCCATCCCTGAGCTCCATCTCTCCACCACTTCCCTGTCCGCGCGCTTTTGGATTAATTCCTTTATGTAGTCTGAATGAACGCCAACGTGGTCTTCATCCACCGGCGCCATTGCCTGACATCACTGTTTGGCCAGCATATCGGCTTTTTCATTGCCAAGTATGCGGGCCTGACCTGGTATCCAGGACACCTTTAATTTGTTGCAGGTTGCAACTTTATCCATCAACTCTATGCAGTCGTTTACGAACCTGGAGCCACTCTCGTGTTTAAGTAGGGCCCCTAGTGCCCGCCTGCTATCCGAATAGATGTGTATTACCTTGCCCTTGTCCTGCCTGGCCAGTATGATTCTGGCGCAGGCTATCAAGGCAGCTAATTCTGTTTGAAGCGGGGTTGCGTTTGGGTCGATTGGACCACACTCCTGCTCCCGCTCGGCCGCACATCTTGGAGCCGTCCGTGTACCAGACCAGCCCGTGAGGTGGCGACCATTTAGAGTCCACCCAGGCCTGTGTGTCCGCAGTGCCTAGGTTAACCTTGAACCTCTTGTGAGGGTGCCATTCAGTTCTGCATGCGTCTCCCCCTTTGGACAGCGAGCTCAGGAGCACCCTGTGCTCCGTGAGGAGCAAAGCATGTCCCTTCTTGGCTTCCCTCCAGGTGCCAGTTAGTTTCAGCCTGGCTGCTGTTGTTAGCGCCACATCTCTTATGATGAGGTGTGGCGGCTGCATGAAGAGTAGCGCTTCCAATGCCGAGGTTGGAGTCGTTCTGAGCGACCCCGTAATTCCCAGCAGAGCAAGCCTCCCCAGTCTATCCACCGTTTTCCTGTGGCAGGCCTTGTTCATGGCCGGCCACCAAGCAACAGCTGCATAGGTTAGTTGTGAGAGCATGATGGCTGTATAGATCCATCTTACGACCTTGGGTCTTAGCCCCCACGTGCTTCCAAACATCCTTCTGCAGGCCCAGTATCTCCCTATGACTTTGCTAGCTTGCTGGTTGATGTGCTTTTTCCAGCTGAGTCTTCTGTCGATCCATAGACCCAGGTACTTTACGTCCTCTGAGAAGCTCAGTACTGTGTTGTAGATGGAGGGGGGTTTAACCACCAATCTCCTCTTGCCAGTGAAGAGCACCATCTCAGTCTTTCCGGGGTTAACCTTGAGGCCATTTGATGTGCACCATCGCTGTACGTGATCTAGTGCCTTTTGCATTTTAAAAGATAGCGTACCGCCATCCTTACTGGACACAAGCAGCGCTACGTCGTCTGCATAGCCTATCGCCTCCACCCCTAGCTCCTCCAGCCCAGGCAGTAGCCCGTTCACAACGAGGAGCCACAACAGGGGAGAGATACCCCCCCCCCCCCCCCTGCGGGCAGCCCCGTCCCGCGAGCGCCCTGACCGTGCTGTCGCCCAGGGAGGAGGAGACCACTCTTGTTCGGAGCATAGCAGCTATCCATCTAATGATGGGCTGTTCGATGCCGAACGATGCTGCTGCTTTCTCGATGGTGCTGAAGGAAGTGTTATCGAAAGCCCCCTCGATGTCAATGAAGACACCGAGCGTGGCCTCCTTTCTTGCTTTGGCACCTTCGATCTTGCCCACCAGGCAGTGCAGGGCAGTCTCCGTTGACCTGCCGACCTGGTAAGCGTACTGGGAGAGGCTGATCGGATTGGTCCTCAAGCTCCCATTTTGATGTGCCTGTCAACGAGCCTCTCCAGTGTTTTTAGGAGGAAAGAGCTCAGACTGATAGGCCTGAAGGATTTCGTGTTGTCATAGCTGCACTTCCCCGGTTTGGGGATAAAGACAACCCTGACCTCCCGCCATTTATAGGGCACATGCCCAAAAGCAAGGCTTGATCTTAGTATTGACAGCAGCCTGTGCAGGAGCTGCGGTCGTTGGGCTGTGAGATGATCTCTGTGATGATGATGACTATGATCTCCCCCAGCCCTTGCGTTGGTCCCCCTGAAAAGACCCTGCGAAGCCTGGCTACCTGTGGTAGGGCCTCCAGGTCATCACAGAATCCCTTCCAGGCGGTTTTCTTTGATTTTTTGATGAGTCTTTTGTACTCCCTCTGCGCATTTCTGTACTGAGTCCAGTCCTCATGGCTCTTTGCTCTATAGGCATGGTTCCAGAGTCGCCTGGACAGCACTCTGAGTTTATTCAATGAACGGCTCCACCATGCCACTTTTTTCCCCTGCCTGCTCGCTTTTATCGGGCATGCCTTGTGGAAGGCGCCGATCAGGGCGTCGTGGATTGTGTCCACTTGATCCTCTAATCTGCGCACGTTGCTGGGCCTCAACCGCCGTTCCCCCAACCTTGCCTCCAGCTCCTCTTTAAAAGAGGTCCAGTCGGTAGTCCTGGGGTTCCTGCGTGCGGGACCCTGCAACTTCCCGGCTCTGCCTTCAATGCTGAATTTGATGCGTCTGTGATCGGATAGTGTGTCCTCCTGGTCCACCCTCCAGTCAACGTACCGTTTCGCTAGCCTCCTGTCACACAGCGTGACGTCGATGACACATTGGCAGCGAGAAGTGACGAACGTGGGACTGGATCCCCTGTTTAGGATCTCCAGGTCCATGTCTGCCAGGTATTCCAAGAGGGATATGCCTCTGGCGTTATTGTTCTCACTGCCCCAAACCACGTTCTGCGCGTTTGTGTCGCAGCCCACGATGAGTGGCAGCCCATTGTTTTTACAGTAGCGAACCAGCTTCCTCAGTTCTCCCGTGGGCGGCGGCAACGCCGAGTTAAACGGAAAGAAGGCAGAGCAGAAGACAATGTCTTCGTATCCGCCCTCTCCCCGCAGGCCCACCGTCACCGCGACAAGGTCCCTGTGACAGAAGTTTACCATTCTCCTGGAATTACAAGCTCTTTTAACGGAGATGCAAGTCCTGGGTCCTGGTTCCCCCTGTGCGAAGAAAAGCTGATTGCCCCTCAGGTTAAGTCCTCTTGCCATGCCCCCTGTCACCCAGGGTTCTTGGATGAAGCAGAATGTCTATAGTATATAAAGTTCAAAAAATAATTAAATAAATTTCTCCTGTTATTTTTTCTGAAGAGAGACGTATTTAATAATGTGCTTGTGAAAATAAACGTTAAATTTTTTTAATTAATCAATTCTTACTATATAAGCCAACGTTAAGTCGCTTTCGAAACCCGGGCCTGCACACTGTTCTGAACCCTTTAGCAGATAGTTCCATGATGCGTTTTCCGTATATATTTTCGAGTGACTCTTTGAGAGCAGCATCCCATTCAAAAAGACCAGTTGATTCCTGCAAGTTCATTTCGATGTTACATTTTAGATACATTGGAAAATAGATACCAGCTCCAGCGGCAATTTCTATCTGCGGGATATTCTAAATAAGATTCTTATTAGTTTAGGAAATGGTAAATAGAAAAAATGATTATAAGAAGGATAAAAACCTTATTCTTCCTTGATTGAGTGAAATACTCTGGAATCTATAAATTGAGAAATGAGTGATTTGAAACCTGGAATGTCATACAAAATTCGATAAAAAATCGCCAGCAAAAAATTGATCATTTTCATTAAGAAAATGAATCATTACCACAAGTAGAACAGAATCATGAGTCTCAACAATGTTTGCTATCTGCATGTTAAAGGCTCTCTCCATCATAGCCGAAACCCTCCTCTCGAATTTTACATCTCTCTCAGTGAGTAAAAAAATCGGAAACAGCAAGTATAACAGGCACTATAATGAAGACACTTTTATAGATTTAGTGGAAAGATGGTCTGTAATTAAATTAATAATATTAAGCAATTAGTAGCAGAAACAACTAATTCTGATAAAATTTGCAATTATCAGTAAACGTCATTTAATTTTGAAATTAATATTATGATTGATGAAATTTTTTTGGAAATTATGACACCATAAGCCGGGGCTCCTCCTTAAATGCATCGCCTCTCAGAAGGAACTCACCCAGTGCATTCAGAATAACGGTTATGTGCATGTTTATCTGTATTTCCTTGTCCTAGAATAGTGGCCAACGAATATAGATTTCATCCATCGTTCACTGGGTCTGTAATGATCCCAGCCCCATCTGGCATTTCACCCTCAGACTCGTCTGACAATGATATAAAATTGACAGAAAACGGTGCATCTGAAGTAGCTGAAGCACTTGGATCTGAATGTGTCTTTTGGACATAAGCCCCTCGTGGGCGCAAACGAAGAGTGCGACGAAGAGGAGCAGTAGTTGACGTCTTCTTCGTGGTCTGATGGGATTGCTTCGATTTTTAAGTCCTATATCCATCAAATCCGACTCCTTATGGATATCCCTTGCTAGAGTTTTGTTAGCCTGAATATTGCTGTTTTTTTTTATTTTCGACTCAAGTCCATCTTTTTCTTATGGTTCATCACAGTTTGTGAAAAGCATTTCTGTTTCTCCAGTTCAATGTTGCCTTCCTGGTCAACATTAATTTTGTGCAACACTGTTTCATCAGCTGTTGATGGAAATCATAAAATTAATGTATTGAAAAATATTAGGCCCAATTAATTTATAGCGATGTTTGTCGACCATTTCATTTTTTTCAGTTTCTTCTTCAATTTATGCAAATCATTATATTCATAAACATAGTATTGTGACGCACAGTTAGCAGCAAGTATCTTGGCTTTCTCTTTGGTCGCTTCTTCTGTAATGTGATTCGTCCAGAACAGGATAACCGCTGAATTGGGTTTGCAACCACTGGACGGGAACGTGGGACAGGTCCACCACGTTAGTCAGCCTTTCCCGGATCTCAAAAGTTAGGCCAAAACGTAATCCACTTGGTTCTCGTGGCATCATCGTTTCAAGATCGCATGGATTCGACTCGAATCGGACGATTGCGATGCGTCTGAAGAGGATCAAGTTATGACGCTGTTTTTCTATTTCCCTCGGTGATTGTTTCGTCTCCGAATCACAATGTTTCTCTGATAGGATAATTCTTCCTAAAACACTGATATTAATATCACTTGACACAAAATTTTAATTTTTACACGTGAAAACGCTTCTGACAGGTAAATATCTACTCAGAATTAATATCCATAATTAATATATAATTACAATAATACCTTAACGTAACGTAATTATGTTAATATTCCACAATCAACTTTCGAAAATGTAGTGTATTCTGTTGTTCCTCTAATTATTAGTGTTTCCTCAACATTCAAGGTAAAAGATGATTTTTAGCATTTCTCAATTTGTCCCTCATATTTAATACCAAAGGACAATGAGATAGAATACTATCTGAATCATCGTCACCTATAATAATAATAATTGATGTAATGAAAGTTTAAGAAACTACTTCCCTTTTCTTTATAGATCAAAGACTGAAGATTCTGCAAGACCTCCAACCTCCTTTGAGAGTGATTACTGCGCTGATATAGATTATGAGTCAGAGGAATCAGTGTCGAGTGCACCTGAATACGTGCAGGAGTTGTATCCTGAGGCTGATAATTCTGATCACAGTGACAGAAGTGAGGATGGAAACAGTGACGCTCAATCAGAACAAGCGAATTCTCCAAGAGAATGTCAATCGAGATACGCGGGAGCGTATCGGCCAGGTACATATTTCGTAACCTCTAAACCTCCAACCCAAACAATAAACAACAGGCCGAGCGCTCCCAGGTATCTATACACGACCCAACTACCGCTTCCACGACCTCCAAAACTAATTTTCGTAATTAAATTGAAACACGGCAATTTAAAGAAAAAATAAACTTAGTTACATCACCTAAATCGCGTATGCACTTTTCATTAATTCTAATCCTCTTGCAATTAGACGCACCATTGAAAAGATTCGCGCATAGCAACGGATTTTTTCGCATATTTTCCGCGGTGAGATTATCTCAAAACTGAAGCCGTCAGATTTTTGTTTGAAAGTTGGCAGCATCTGTTTCCAATGGGCGCTGTGTTATCGGTTCGTAATCAGCGTCGCGCGCGAATAATGACAGGTTGGCAAAAGTATCGTGGAAAGTGCGCTGAGAAGAGATAAGTTGAGTTTATTTTCAGTGATAAATGAAAAAAATATTTTCATTGATAAATTAAAAAATAGAAATGCATAATTTTGCATCTCATGGGGGTTGACACCTAACCCTTTTTCTATTTTTTTCACTTTGTTCATTTATCCTTGGAAATAAACAATTTTTCTAAAAAAACGCACTTTACTGCACCCTAAAGTATGAAATGTATTTTGAAAATACAGTTTTCCAAAACAAGAGATGTTTTAGAAATAATTAAGGAAAATGCCTTGGAAAAATGAGAGAAAACTTAATTAATTGTTGATTATCCATACATGTGTTTTGAGAGAAAAATAATGGATTATTTCACGTAGCCAAAATGCAAGTGGCAGGCGCCGCAAAAAAAGAGACAAGAAGATATATAACTCCTAATATCCCGAAAAAATCTAAATCAAATCGATTTTATAAAATCATCTGACCTTTATTGTGCATTGCATTCAATTCATAACCTCAAACAGGCTTAATATGAAATTTCAAAAATTTTATTCTCGTTCTAATTTTTCTTTCCAAAAAAAAGAATAACTCGGAAAATAAACTGATCAATTTCACTTACAATTTGATATATTAATCGAAAACCTGGAAAATAAATAAATACAATAACTAATTAATGAATTATCTACATAAATTAGAAATTCACGTAGTTGATTGAAACACTATTATCGCTCACTCATGAATCAAAACTTATATTATACAGCAATGCATCGAATAGAAAGATATATACCGTATATACTCAATAGTCCTTATTCCAAATGCAGAATTGAATGATTGTGAAGGAAGAATAATGAAATTATGTGGAGATACATAAAATTAATCAATTAGTTAAACTCCAGGGCACGGAAGACTCATTCCAATAATTGGATATTGTCGATGCATTTTTTATTTTATTTAAATCTAAGTAATAGTAAGATTCTTTCATTCGATAGTATCTTGGGTAGTGGAAGGGTAAAATCTCTTGCCCATTTTGAAAAAATGCTGGAAATCCCCCCAAAAACAAAAACAAAAACAAAAAATGTTTTTGTAAAAAAATGCGCCAAGCACATATTTCGATGCTGTTCATTTGAAAAAAAAAATTGGAAAAAACTTGAAACAAAAATTACTTAACAATGAAGCCATAACTATGGAAATTAAAAAAAAAATACACAAATAAAAAAAGACGCCAAGCTCATTGAATTTACCATTGAGGAAAGCTGGTGATGATAGGAGTGCGTAAATCGTTTTGAGTTCTTCTCCAAATAAGCAGATCCATTGATTTTAATAAAAGAGAAGTACTGAGAAAAGCGCGTAAACACTCTCACGGTCGATATGCAAATGAGAGAGATTGACCTGCCATAATGTGACAGGTGATATAATTTAGTGCGTTCACATGACCTTATTGAATTATCTATATTTGATAACTCGGAGCTGTCCAGGAAGTGGCGCCTCAGGTGTCAGAGGTGAGAGGCTACTGGTCATCTGAGGCGAGCGAGTCAATCAGCTGAGTGGGTCATGTGTGTTGGTGAGTGCGAGTGTGCGAAAAAGAATTCGGTCGAAAAACGAACATTCTCTCCAGCTGTCAGCAACTGCTGACGTTCATGAGTTGATCTAGAACACAAAAGAGATTAATCGAGCCCAGACAATAATTACTCGATGGTCAATATCACCACTAGACTCTATCGGCGACGATCAATTGCCAGCACAGTCAGAATCAATGGAGGCGTAAATTCCGCCGATCTGGACTGACTGACTCCCGCTCTAGCCCAGGCTCCAAGATAAAGGGCGTAAATCCTCATCGAGGTCCGGACAAGAACAGAGCAGTGGTGGACTCAGCCGACGAGATGAACTATCGTTAATCAGCATGATGCTTCTGAGAAGATCTAGGTGCGCTGGACTAGAAGATCAGAAGTCACTGATCGAAATTGGTAGCAGGGCGAGCTTAGCGATGGGCCGCTGAAGAGTAGAGCTGGACGTCTTGATGGTTACCACCCTGGTGAGTCCATCTCTACCAGGATGGAGAGCGATTACTCTAGCGAGAGGCCATTTCGGTGGTGGAAATCTCTCGTCAGTGAGAAGAACTATAGAACCGATCTTGATGTCGTGAGATGGGTGGTGCCACTTAGAGATGGACTGGAGATGCTGAAGATAACTGGCAGACCACCTTTTCCAGAAGCTCTGAACTTTCTGCTGGATGAGCGTCGTTGAGCAAGAGATGAGCAAGCTGGCCCGATTCCTTGGACGCCATTAAGAAGAGCTTTTTAATTTCTTTGTCGGCTCCGAGGAAATTTGTTCCACAATCTGAGAACAAATTCCTACAGAGCCCGCGCCGAGCAACAAAACGACGATACGCTGCCATGAAGCCGTCAGATGGATAATCTGAGACGACTTCGAGATGAACTGCGGACATAGTCATACAGACGAAAATTGCGAGCCATCCTTTACAAGATTTGTGGCCACGTTCTTTCCATGAGCGGAACGATACTGGACCGGCATAATCAATCCCTGTATTGAGAAATGCACGGCCAGGTGAGAGACGAGCTACTGGGAGCTGACCCATGAGCTGTTGAGCTCTTATTCCTCGCTGTCTTGCGCATGGACCGCATTTTAAAATGAATGATCTTACTGGTGCTCTTCTACCAACAATCCAGTAAGATCGTCTGAGCTGACCAAGCGTGAGCTGCGTTCCACCATGAAGAGTCCTGAGATGAGCATCCCGAATAATGAGCTGAGTAATCTGAGACTCCTTCGGGATGATAGCTTGATGTTTGCTATCATTGTCGAGCTGAGCAAACTTGAGACGTCCGTCAACGCGAAGAATCCCCTGGTGATCAATATGCGCTGTCAATCGAGTGAGCGGATGAGAAGGTCTGAGTTTTTGCCCTCTGGACATGGTCATCAGTTCGGACGAGTAATGCGCTGACTGACTAGCCTTGATCCAGAAGAGACGAGCTTGTTCAATATCACCAGGGTGGAGAGCTGTCTTTAACGAAAATCCTGGAATTTTTCTGAGACGAGCAATAAAACGTTAGCAGAGAGCAGTAGTTCTGAGCAGCTTACTGAGCGAGGAATAGCGATTTACTAAATCCCAGATCTCTGGGTGCTGGACTTTGACGTTGAGCACTACACCAGGTTTCTCTTCAAGATCAGCTGATGCCACTGAAGAGAGTTCCAGAGATGGCCAACGAGATGAGCTCTTCTTGAGCCACGATGGACCCTGCCACCATAGCTCGTGCGACGCGAGTTGAGCTGTGGTTAATCCACGAGATGCGCAATCAGCTGGGTTCTCCTTACCAGGAACGAGCTTCCACTGAGCATCCGTTAATTCCTGGATGAGCTGGACACGATTTCTAACGAACTCCTTCCATCTGGAAGGGTGAGAGCTGGTCCATGTGAGCGAAACTGAAGAGTCGGTCCATAAGTACGTAGGCACATTAGAGAAGTTGAGCTGGTCTTTAACGTACTTTACGAGCTAAGCAAGAAGAACTGCAGCTGAGAGCTCAAGCCTTGGAATAGTGAGCCGTTTGAGAGGAGCTACTTTAGATTTCGAGCAGACCAATGAGATGCGAAGCTCTTCATTATCGTTGAGGACCTTGAGATACACAATGGCTGACATTGCAAGCTGAGAGGCATCTGAGAATCCGTGTATGTCAACAACGGAGTTCTGGAGCAATCCAATCCATTTGGGTATGAATACGTTGGACAACGAGGTGAGATCCTGACGAAAACTATTCCATCGATGTGCTATTTGAGGCGAAACTTCATCCTCCCAACCAAGCTTCTCAATCCAAATTTCCTGTAGGAGCATCTTCCCTCTGATGACTACAGGAGAGAGAAATTCGAGAGGGTCGTAGAGCTGAGCAATTTCTGAGAGAATAATCCGCTTGGAGACGGTCAATTTCTGCGATGGTTTGGTTGAGAAGACGAAGTTATCTGAATTGAGCTGCCAAGATAACCCCAGTATCCTGGTCTCTGAGTTCTCGTAGATTGGCTGGTCATTGGAGGTGCTGTCATGATCGAGCCATTTGAGAAGGTCTGAGCTGTTGCTGTGCCATTTTGCCAAAGGCATCCCTCCGACAGCGCAGAGATTGCGAACTTCTTGAGCTATTCTTACGAGCTGGTCATGCGTATCTGCACCTCCACAGATATCATCAACATATCTTCTTTCACGATGGGATCCACTGCCAATGGAAACCTGTGTTCTTCATCCTCAGCTAGTTGGAGAAGAACACGATTCGCGAGAAACGGAGCTGATCTAGTCCCATACGTGACGGTGGTCAATTGATACGTCGAGAATCCTCCATTAGAGTCGGTCCATAAAATCTGCTGCAGAGGCCAGTCATCTTCATGGACTCTGGTCTGACGGAACATCTTGGTGATGTCCGTCATGAAAATGACCTTGTGCTGCCTAGTCCAGAGAAGAACATCAGATATGTCGCGCTGCAGCTTAGCCCCTGTATGGAGAATATCGTTGAGTGATTTCCCTGAGCTGGTCTTCGCTGATCCATTAAAAACTATTCTCAGTTTCGTTGTTTCGCTACTCTCTCTGACTACGCCATGATGAGGAAGGTAGTAACTCCCGCGAATGTCAGATGGTCCTATTCGAAGCTCCTCAGAGACCCTCAACCCTCCTGAAGCCTGAGCTTCATGTGCCAAGGTCATCCCGTCAGAACAACAAGCGGTCTCCACCTGAACCGAAGACGAAGAGCTAACAAGAGAAGGAACCACCAACCTCATGTGATCGAGATCGACATATTCTTTGAGAAAGTCAGAGTAGAGCTGGAAGAACCGCTGATCTTTGGGAATCCTAGCGATCATCCGATGGAGACAAGCTAGAGCTGGGCGATAAGAATTTCCTAACAACGAAACTGGAGATGAGAAGGGCAATCGGACGATGTAACGACCTGAGCTGTGTCTTGAGTGAGTTTGACGAAAATGCTGCTCGCAGCTAAGTTCATCTGCTGAGAGGTTCGAATCAATCCTTCCAGGGACTTCCTCCTGTATCCAGAATTTAGAGAGAAGGTCTTCGAGTTGGTCATTAGAAACTTCTGAGACAGCCAGGTGATGAGAAAGTCGAGTTGGAGCTGGCGCTGGACCTATTGAGCCGAACACAATCCAGCCGAAAGATGTGAGCTGAGCAACTGGAGCATCCGCCCCTTGTTTAATTATGCTGGGCTTGATAATTCGAGCAAATACATCAGTGCCAATGAGCAGATCAATTGGAGCAGGGGCTCGGAAATCTGGATCCGCTAGATTCAGATCATTGAGATGATTCCAGTCGAGATCTTCCGCTGAGAAGGTCGGTAAAGTTGATGTGAGATGATCAAGAGAATGAGCTGTGACTTCAATGCATTCTGCTGAGTAGATCGATTGTAGCCTGAGATGAACTTCACCGGACGTTGTCCCAAACGACGACTCACCCACACCAGAAATGTGGATTGAGCTATGCTGCTTCTTCAGCTTCAATTGATACACGAGAGATTCCGAGATGAGCGATAGTTCTGAGCCTGGATCCAAGAGTAAACGAAATCCCAGAGAAGACCGATTATTAGGGCTAATGAGCAGGGCTAGACTAGTAGCGAGTAGGACTCCAGGTCGAGAACCATGAGAAGAGCTATGAGCAGAGCAAGAGATGGCCATTTGGGATTGTACTCCTCATTGCTATGATGGAGGAGCTGGCGTACGTTGGATGACCTCCCCAGCATTGTTGTAAGTCACTGAGGGTACCCCAGATGACTGAGCAAGTCTGGTTGATTGCTGAGGCTGAGGCAGTGTTGAAACAGTCTGATGAGCAGGTCGAGTCTGAGCAAGGCGACGAAAGCGATCTAGATGGAGAAGTCTGTGATGTTTCTCCTGGCAAGTTCTGCACGTGCGAGAGGTCTGGCAAACTCTAATGCTGTGCTTCCCCAAGCAGTTGTAACACAGGTAGAGTTTGTCGACAACTTCCTTCCTTGCGATGGGCGAAAGAGCTTTAAATTCGCTGCAAGAGGCGATGTAGTGGTCCCTCTTACAGTACGAACAAGGGTAGCCAGCGTCAGCCCAAGATGTCGATTGTGTGGACTGTATTTTTTGAGAAGGACCATGAGTTTGCTGAGCCGACTGCTGAGAAGGACGAGAGGCTGACATCTGGTTGACCTTGGCGCTGGTCTTCGTCATGGATCGAGTCTCAACGGTGGTTTGAGAAGGACGAGATGAGCTTGTTGAAGAGAGGGACTGCGATCCAACTTCCAGGGTCTCCATAGCTCGAGAGCGACCTTGGAGGAAATCAAGGAGATGGTCAAGAAAAGGATATTCAGTGGATGCACCGATCTTATTTTCCCATGCCTCCCTGAGCTTGTTCGATAGCCGACGAGTGCGGACATGAACGACTACCGGACCCCAATGATCAGTTGGCTGATCCAGGGCTTTAAGAGCACTGAGAGCTTCCGAGATCGAGCTGATCAAGAGATTGAGGTCCGAGGCGCTGTGCGATTTCATCTGAGCTGGATTCAGGAGCTGGTCAAGGTGAGCTGCAACGAGTAAGCATTTGTTCTCGTAGCGTTCAACGAGAGTCCTCCAGGCAATTCGAAACGAATCCTCAGAGATGGGCAAGTTGGAGATAAGCTTGAGAGGCGCACCAGAGAGACAGAGGCGGAGGTAGTGCATCCTCTCGACCCCTGGAATGTCCTGATTGGTGCCAACTAACGATTGGAAAAGATCTCTCCACGGCCTCCATTCCTGATAGATGCCTGAGAATTTGGCAGAGAAATCCCAGGCAGAGCACGACGAGTTGAGCTGGTCATATGTCCTTCCCCAGGTACACGTAGTGACTGGTTCAGGTTTGGAGCGCCTTTCTTCTCCAGGAGCCGTAACAGCGCCACCTTAGCAGCGGCGAGGTTCGTCAGAGCTGAATCAGGACCTGGTGCTTGAAATAATCGAGAGAGGTCTGGTTCTCGATTTTTTGAGACACTAGTTCCTCATGAGAGGCTTCCAGCTTAGCCCAATAATTCTCGACCATCATCAGCTTTGAGTCGAGAGCTGATACACCGAGCTGCTTGATGTCCTCTTCATTGCACTCCTTAAAAATGCCTTCTATGAAGGCAGCACGAGACATTTGCAGAGATATTACTGCTTCGAGAGTTGCCATTTTTAAAAATAGTTTTGCGCGAAGGACAAAATTAAAAAAAGAAAGGCAAGAAGGCAGTAAAAATTCAGAAAGCGAATAACGGCAGTAACGAGCTGAGAAATAGAGGTGATCAAGAACAGAGTCCCAAAACGCAGGCCGATAGCAGAGGAGAAAGCAGTGAAAAAATAATAAAAGAAACCGGCAGCGAATTTCAGTTCTTAAGCAGGTGAGAAAATTCAGTAAAAGCTAAAGAGAAATAATATTCACTTCCCTTTAGTTGAGGAGATCTATTTGAATTTTGCCGCCTTGAGCTGGTCGATGAAGATGCGCCTAGTTGCTGGGTCGGTAAACCAGGTCGCTGAAGTGGAGAGAGAAGAACTGGATGAGTACCGCTTGAGCTGGACGAATTCAAATTCATTCGGGAGGCGACTCTGCACGTTGAGCTCCACTGAACACTGAACACTGACGCTGGCCAATTAACATTCCCGTAAAACACTAAATGAGCGCGAAAACTAAAAAATATCCCGCGAATCCGGCTCGAAGGACCAAAATGTTCGATGCGGAATCTGGTTTTGGGAATATTTTTAGGAGATGGACGAGATATAATCGGATTGCGGGAGAGTGCGTGAGAGGATCAAATAATCACTCGCGTGGCGTCGTCACGGAAAGTCAACTTTAATTAATAAAAGAGTCACAAAATACACTTGTATTTATCACAAAAAAGAGCTGGGCGAGAATATTAAAATTCATGGAACTATTAACTTAATTCCGAGAAGAACTAATTAAATGAGCAGATCAATCGATTTTAACAAAAGAGAAGTACTGACAAAAGCGCGTAAACACTCTCACGGTCGATATGCAAATGAGAGAGATTAACCTGCCATAATGTGACAGGTGATATAATTTAGTGCGTTCACATGACCTTATTGAATTATCTATATTTGATAACTCGGAGCTGTCCAGGAAGTGGCGCCTCAGGTGTCAGAGGTGAGAGGCCACTGGTCATCTGAGGCGAGCGAGTCAATCAGCTGAGTGGGTCATGCGTGTTGGCGAGTGTGAGTGTGCGAAAAAGAATTCGGTCGAAAACCGCACAGTCTGGAAAATGAAACGAGAAATTCCTCCAAACACAGTGAGGGATATTTGGCCAGTTATATAAAAAAAATTACTGATTTCGGTATTCACATCAAATCATGATAATGTGACCTATGATGGCCAGTTATGTAAAAAAAATGACTAATCTCGGTTTCACATCAAATCGTGACAATGTAACACTTAGTTAGTAACCCCGATGGCGTCCCCGTATTTAAGTCATCGAAGGTGTCAATGACGCCGATTTACTTATCCATTAACGAATCGCCCTTCTTAGATCGAGTTAAACGTGAAAATATTCTCTTGGCTGGTCTCTTATTTGGGAGTCATCAGGTGGGAGTTCATAATTTATTAAAAACAGTCTCACCACAATTTCAAACTCTTGCGGCTGGCATTGATGTCTTTCTTCCACGAGGAAATATAGTCAACGTTCAACGTCTTCTCGTCTATGGTACTTGTGATTTACCAGCTAAGAGTGATATCATGAATTTGATCCAATTTAATGAGGCCTACGGTTGTCCCGATTGTGAAGGGCCAGGGGATACATTTCACCTAGCAACTGGAGGAACAACTCATGTATATCGATATACAGAATAGCTACCAGTGAGGACATCTGAAGATCCTATAGAACATGGACGAAAAGCTTTACAAACCAAAAGAGAAGTTTTACGCTGGAAAGGGTCTTGTATGATTCGAAAGTTAATGTCTGATCTCATTCGGGGACCAGCCATTGATAGAATCCATGCTGCTGATGGTGGAGTGATTGTGAAATTATTGAAACTTTGGTTTGGTTCACTACATCGTTCCTCCCCATATTCTTTGCTGTACGTCGAGGCTATCATAAATGCGAGACTAAAGTCGATAAAGCCAACAAAATTTGTGTATCGCATGAATCTGTGGGAGAACTATGCCATTGGAAATTATCAGAACTAAAAATGTGGGCATTTCATTATTCATTGCCAATTCTGAATGGAGTAATGAGAGCCGATTGTTTTTTAATTACTTGTTTTTGATAATAGCAGTATTGATTCTCAGCTCAGATTCTGTTTTCACCAGTTTGTTCGTGGATTTGAAAGACTGTACGTCTTGCAGTTGTGTTCAATTAATATTCATCAAATGCTCCATGTTGCTGAATGTGTTAAACAGATGGATCCCCTGTGGGGTTATTTCTGTTACTCATTCGGAAACTTGAGTTACTTTCAAGTATACATGTTTTCTATATTACTCCTTTTTTTAGTCTTTAGTTTAAAATGAGTATTTTTTTTATTCATGCAACGAAGACATTAAAAAAATGGTTAGATCATTAGATAATTCAGTAATTAATCAAGACAGGCTGGTGATTAATTAATAAAAGCATTGCAGTAATTGTCAAAGCCAATTGTAAGTACGATAATCGAACGACGCCGCTATCATAGTTTAGGGTGCGTTGAAAGTAGCAATTGGACGGGTTTTCGACGTCCGACGACCATTATGTTGAAGTCGGCCGAAAGTACGTTGAAAAATCGGTAGAAAATTTCAACATCAAAGTGTGACGGTACGGGAAGATAGAAGTACGTTGAAAAATCAACCAAAATTTTGACTCGGAATGACATAAATTATGACTCTTTTAATAGCTTGGTAATATTTTACGACAGCATGTAAGAAAGCCTGCTCCGGTTCATTCTTTATATTTTGTTGAGAAGATTAATGATTTTAATATGATTTTTATTGGCACAGTTATCACAGTCTTTTAAAGAAATATGATAAAAAAAAAATTTTCTCATTTTGGGCGCATTACTTGGTTTACATGAGCAATGAAATTCGGTAAGTCCTCCGAATAGTTATCGATCTCTGTTATTGTTAAATTTATATTATATGCACTCCATCAGAACGTCGCGGTATTAAGGACAACCTCGAAACTATCTGTCTTGACTTGGTCTCTGTTCTGTTTTCATTTTAGAGTTGGAAGGTCACGTAGACTTATCGATTTTACGTTACTGTTTTGAGTCATTGAATTCATCTTGGCATTTTAAAGACTCTGATTAAATTGTGACTTCGTTGATCTGAAACAATTAAGTCTCGTGACTCGGTTGTTAACGAGGTAACGGGATTTTAGGAAATCCCGCACATTAAAATCGATTTCTGGATCCCTTGAAATAAGTTCTCTGTTATGTCTGCTATCTTGACCCTCCCCGGGAATTTCTCCAATCGTCGAAGGGTGTGAGGACTAGGGCGCGAGTGCTTAGAGAGTTAGGAGGCCTGGAGGCAGGCAGCAGCACTGGGCGGTCACGTAGAAACATTCCCAGATCCTCTAAGAGACTTCCTGGCATTCAGTATAGGACTCATACTGGCGTACGGGCGCTCCATGTTACATGGGGGGGGGGCATTCAACGGCTGATCATTCGAAGGGGTTGTTCGAAGGGGTCAGTGGCGACGTTTGAATTCGGCGCGCTCCAGGAGAAACAATTGTCGGGGATATCCTCGCAACGGCGAGGGCAGTACCTCCCAGCCGCAGCCGAGAGTGGGGGGCATCGGAACTGCTGCCGACACTGCCCACTCACTAGTCAGAGCCGCTTCGGCTGACTCCCAGTGCGGACCACTGGCAGCTTTCTCTTGAGCTTTTGGTAGACTCCTAATGCCCTGCATTGATCTTCACGTTCTCTAGATGAGGGCAACGCTCTCCTTGGTAAACATCTGTGGGTGGGGGCAATACTCCCCTCGGGTGACGTTTTCTGGGTGAGGGTCCTACCCTACCTGGACACGCTCTCTATCTTTGCGGCTACCGTGATGAATCTGCCGCACCCTTGATGTTGTGCGAATTCCTCCTCACTCTCTCAGCCTCCCAGCACTTCGCTATCGTATGTCGTGCTCTGAGCGAGGTGGTCCTCGAGGCTGGTTTTGCATCTCGGACCCTCGCAAGCTCTCGGTGTCGTGATCCATGCGCCGTACTACTTCGCGGTCTCTCTTCTACGGGTTATTAAATTCGCGTATTCGTGGACCCTAGCCCTCTCTCCACGACCTAGCATCCTGAACAACCCTAGGCCTTCCCGCTTCTGTTCCGTTTGTCACCAGCTTTTAGCTTGTCGCAGCTTGTCTCTTCGATCACCGGTTAATCGTGTCTCTCTTAGGCTTTTACGGTTTTTCCAATTTTGTGTTGTCGCAAAGACGAGTTCCAACCTCCCTCCCCCTATCTTTCCGTGCTCTTCTTTTCGGATTTAGGATACATTTTGGGATTTGTAAGGTTTACGGACATCGGGTGAGGCAGGGCATTCCACTTCCTCACCCTCGTTTCGGTTCTCCTTGGTTTTTGTTAGTTTTTGGCCCATAAAGAAATAGCTGCCGCCCGCATTAATTCGGTTGGACAATTAGGATACGAGCATGAGAACGGGCGACAGTAATAACTATCCTTCATCTCCGGGACGAGATCAGGAAAAGTGTTAAAACGATAATTTATTTTATTAATTCTGACTTCAATTCGACTAATTTGGTTATTTATATAGTTATTCCTCTCTTATTTAAACATCACAGACTTCAGAAAACTGTTATATTTAATTAATAAGAAGGTAGTGAATTTTACAAATTAAATATTGAATTTTTGTCAGTAGTGCTCAGTAATCGATTTAAGGATGTTTTGCTGGTATTTTGTTATTTTTCCTATTTTTCTAAGATTTATTGAAAACTATCGATTGGATTGAGATATGAAAATATAGCGTTTGTCAGTTCCATCATGATTGACTCTTTCATAAAGTTTCATCCCGATACACTATTTTTTGTAACTTTTCAATAAAATTTAATAAAAAATCAATAAATTTTAGTGAAAAGTTATAAAAATTGGTGTATCGGTATGAAACTTTGTAGAAGGATAAATCATGATGTGACGGATAAACGCTATATTTTCATATCCCAATCCGATTGACAGTTTTCAATAAATCTCAGATAAATAGGAAAAATAACAAATTACCGGCAGATTATCTTTACGGAAATTTTATTATTTACTTTTTTAAAATTGTATCGGGTCTTTGGTTTTATTAAAATTGTTCTCTCCGACATTTTAGGGATTTATTTTGTTCGATTTTTGATATCTCAGTCAGATTCCCTTTCAGCTTCTAACCCCAATTAAATTCCTACGTATCGAGCTGCTGAAGCTATAGAAAATAGAAGTAAAGAAGGATTTCGATGGTGGTCAATCTTCAATCCATCTAATGACCTGTCGCCTAACATTTTGATTTTGGATTTTCTGTTGGAGTAGTTGGTACCAGAGGACCGAGTAATGGAAGGAGGGTTCTGTGAACCTCCCAAAATTAGATTGCAATACAATCCGTAGAATGACAGAAATTGTTGAATATAAAATCACTCACTCGTGTCAACCACGACAGCAGGGGCAGAAAGGGCTTAAGGAATTTCAGGGTGACAGGGTGACAATTTCAGAGTTCACTTCTAGACTGTTTTTCGATATATTTTTGCTTCCCAATGGAAGCTTTGTATTCGGCCATATGCAAGTTCCCAATTTTTTCTGTTAGGATAACTCAATGTAGCCTGAAAAGTCCGAATATGCGGTTTTTAGGTGGTATGTCTGTATGTATGCATGTATGTATGCATATATGGGCCTGTTTTTTGCCCTTTTGCTCTCTCTCTCTTTTTCTTCACCAGGGATTTATCCATTAGCATGATTTTCCGAATGAATATGCACTTTTAAAACCTTTATCTATTGACACCGATTAGTATTGAAATTTCCATGACGATTCAGAACAATCCGTAATTTTGAACAGAACTTTTTTTTTTGTCCAATTTATTCACGAAGGACTAATAGAATCCTATGAATTTCTCTTGTGCATATAGATTTCCATGCACTGCATCCATTGACACCAGTTGGACTTAGAATCGGCAGAAAGATTTAGAAATATTCGTATTTTTTCGAAAATTGATTTTCAACGACAACTGAAGTAATTATTATTAGAGAGCTCTTAGTCGTATCAGAATATGGAGAGAATCACATCATTTATTGTTAAGTGATAGCATATTGTACATGACATTTTTTTCGTTTCTTTTGTGATCAACGGGAAATATTATGAGCAATATTAATGAAATGACTGCTCAATTTTTTTCTCTCAAGGCATTCTCGTTTAAATAAAAACATGATGAAACTATCCCTATTATTTTGCAATTTTCAGACAATCCATTTGAAAGCTCGTTGCTAATTTCTGAGCAACAACAGCAGGTGCTTACAATGACATTCCCCACTTGTTCTCCTTGTTGTTTCTGCCTTTCTCCTCTCTTAAATTTCTGTCTACTGAGAGGATACGAATGGGTTTTTCATCAGAGAAATTATTAGCATAATGTTTATTGTTTTCGGTGAAGCCTAACCATACTTTTACGAATTTTAAAAATACCTACCAATTATATATAATTCTAATCTGGTGACTGTAAAAAAAGAGACATTTTTCACATGAACAGTCACTGCGGACAAGTACCTGAATTGTCTCAACCAAATTTAGTTTGCCAAGAATATAATGATATTTTCTAAGTATAGATGAATGGAGGAATGTTTCATGTGCATTAAGGGAATGTGGAATTTAAATGCAAATGAATTGTTAGTGCCCGGGCAGTGTGATCAGATGCGGAAGAAACCTCTGTCCTTATGGAAGCCAGGGTGGTGTATATTCGCCCAGATATCACGGTATATACTGACGCTACATCGGCTCTCCCCGGTGGAGTGTTCGCCTATAACACTCAGTATTTCAGATTTATTATCGTTTGTACTCCAAATTCATCCGCTTAGGCGGCATATCAGACTGCAAGCAAAATAACAAGTAGAAGAACTGCGGATACATTCATAAAAGGTGGTTAGTAAGCACTTCAATTAATAATAATTAAATATACTACCACTGCTTCTCGTCGTTACAATGCTTGACCATTTCTGAATCAACAGACACTGAAAACTTGGGGGTTAAACTATTGACAATGAGAGTAAGACCACTTCTTTGCCGTTCACAGTACATAAGTACTGTTGATCATATGGGTAAAATGGTCATTTCGAAAAATTGAGACTACACAGAACCAAGTGTGCGATGATAATCACTCATGTCATCAACCCCGTGCTTCTTGAATAATTGTCGAAGATGTTGAGGATTTGCGGTTTTCACTCATTTTGGATGAGTTTACTGACTTTTAGAAGAAAAAATTATGGCAATCTGCATTAAATATTTCAGTGCGACGAAAAGTGATATTACACTGATTTTCTTGGGTCACAAGTACTACCGCTGAGGTTCTCTATGAAAAGTTCACTGAATATTCAAAGGAAATTGATCTACCAATAAAAAATCTGGCGGGAATTGGTAGTGATGGAGCCACTAACATGTGCAGTGTGACCTTGGCCGGGGAATTAAAATATAATAATTCCCGGCGAAGACACGATATTGGGGAATTTACGATATTCTGAAAAATTAGGGAAATTGATTATAATTTACGGGAGGACCTGAAATAATAAAGGGGGAGGGGGTTGAAATGATTACTCGGGGGGGATTTATAAATAGACTATGTGTATTCTCATCTCATAACACAATATTAACACAAAAATAATCCGGACCTTTTGACTAATAACTCGCGGATGGAGGGTAAGGCCAACTCACTTGCGGCTACGCGAAATATTATATAATAAAAACAGGGGGTGACTCTAACTCTTGGAAAACGGGGAGAAGTGAGGGGGGCCGACTGAAATGGTAATCATTAATAGGGGGCTTAATTTACAACTAACATAAATTTACTGGAGGCTCACCGTTGGGGGGAAATTAACACGGGCAGGGAAATTCGTTGGGGCAGGGAATAAAGAATGGAGCACTCACGGGGAATGGTGTCCTCAAAATCCTCTCGGTTTTCCTCGGGGTTGATCCTCCTTCTTTCCTTCTCTCTCCTCGTTTTCCTCGGATGCTCTTCTCCCAAAAAATCCTCCACACACTCCACACAATAGTTCTCCTTCTCACGATCTTCCCAACAGTTCTTTGACACAATTATTCACACTCTAGTTCCTCTCACACTATTTCCGCACACTTTTCTCCTTCGCACTGTTTCTCTCCTCCAAAATAGTTCTCACCAGTTCTCGTCACAAATTGTTCGGGGTTTCTTCGGGGCAACTTTTCACAGGGTCTCTTTAGACTAAGTCCTCTTTTTAATTCTTTCTGGGGCAGTGACTCGTGGGGCAGCGGCGGCACGAGTGAAGGCTGCCAATCATCCTCACCTCTTCCTCCCGATTATGGTAATAATCGGTGTAAATCGGGGGCATTCGTTATTGTGTGTCCTTTTCCTTCTTTTGACACAGGGACGTTCGCGAGGGATGTCTCCTTCTTCCGGGGTCATGTGGGATCCTCTTCCTTGATGCGTGAGTGCTAGGGCGAGGGGAAATGGGGACGGGGGTAAGGAATATCTGGGGATGGGTTGCCCAACGGTGGCGAAAAAAGAGTAACTTAAACCTAACTTAACCTAGGAAAAATAAGCTGTATCAATTAATGACAAGGGGGGGGGGCGCAAAATTCTGCCTCATCACAGCAGTTAGCAGAGTTGGGGGAACGCCCTCTGATGAGAGATTAGATAATTTCGACATCTAATTCAAATATTAGAGAACATTTCGCGATGCAATTCATACTTCAACACAACGTTTTCCGATTCATACCTATAATCAGCCTTGTTCATCGACTAAATCGCCACTTCATTATTGATTGATTCCTTCAGAATCTGTTCCAACTGACAGCACCCAATGCATAACCGGAAGGTCCCGGGTTCAAATTCCGGTCTGGTCTATCTATTTTTTCAGTAATTTTTCTTGTAAAAATTATATCGAGAATTATCCTGTTCCCCTTCCTACCTAATCCACATCCTATTCAACGACTTCTTTGACGACACAAAAATGTGGAACGCTATAAAAACTTCCCGTCTACTATATAATAAGTTGGACCAACGAATTGGTAAAACGGATGCCCATTAATTTTAGAATTCTTAAAATGTCGACTCGATTGACGTCTAGTCAAATATCAAACACGAACCAGAGATTGACCTCCGATAATTTACCGACAAATTTTCTACCCGCAGAATTCGCCACGTCAATAATTGAAAGTCAATTAAGAAAAGCAATATTCTTCGACTGTTCAGAATATTTGTCGCAAGAAGTATTGACGGATATCGCTGCATTTCGGTGTTACTTGAATGGTTTTAAAGACGTCGGTGGTTGTTGTCCCTCCGGAGAGCTAATTCAATTTGACTTAATTATTTTAGCATTACTACTAACTAACGCAGTTGTTGAACGAGTTTTTTTCTATTATGAACGTGGTTAAAACCTAATTGCGCGACAGAAGGTAGGAAGAAATGTTAACGGCGATTCTGCGGGCGCGAGTAGATTCCCATGCAGCCAAAACCGGTGATGTTTCGTTCAATCAGTCAGTAGAAATGTACTCGTTGTTCACCACTGAAGTGTATCAGAATACATCGCTATTGGCCGAAGATCCACAAACTTCATTATCAACGGACACATGCGACTTTCTCGCAGAAAGTTCAACTCTTTTCAGCGATAGGATCGTATAAGTCGGCCCATTAAAATTCACCATTTATCTGTTCACTATTTGAATTTCTAGTTATGTTACATGGTTAATAACAAATGGCAACTGGAACTCAGAGCCGAGCGCTTCCAAGAGGCGGTAATATATTCCTCTGAAAAGGTTAGTTAGTAGAATCATATGCTGACAAACCTGAGGAAACAACTGAGGAAGGCACGGAAGAAAGTTAAAAACTTTCTCAATAACAGATACAAGAGGAAAGTGTTGGAAGAACGCAAGAGTCCCCAAAGAAACTACAATAAAGCTCTGGAAGAACGCTGGAAGAATAATGTGGCGAAACTCTCAATCAACCCTGAGAAAACGTTCGCTATGATGCGAAAATACAAAATAGTGACCCACCGACGGTAGTGGCCGTGCGGTTAGAGTGCTAGACTAGCATGCCAACGATCCGGGTTCTATCCCAGGCACCGGCGGTCAAAATTTATAGCGCTCTAATCTCACAGTTTCACTGTCGAGCGGCAGTCCTGTCAAAAAGACGACTGTACCAGAGGTGGTTTTTCCCCTCGAGTGAGGTTTTACCCTCCCTTCGGCAAATGCGGTACAGGGGGTTGGGGGGTTGGAAGGGAAAAAATCGTGAAGACCCGAAAGGGTATACGAGAGGAAAAAAGTTTTTTTTACAAAATAGTGACCCCTAAACCACTAAGGGTGGGAGGAGCGAAAATCACATATCTGACCTCGGTGAGATATTTAGGAGCCCAACTCGACCAAAAGCTCCATTGGAAGAAGCACATTAAAGTCCAGATGAACAAAACCTATACCTCTTTATCGGCCTCTAGAAGGACTATGGGCAGAGACTTTTAGTCCAAAAAATCAGCATATAGCTCTATAGGATGATCCTGCTGCCGTGACTCACGTACGCGACAGGGGTCTGGTGGCCCAGGGCGGACAGAGCGAGAGTAAGGAACCGGCTCAAGGCCCTCCAAGGGAATTTCCTGAGAGTGGCAACCGGGACCATAAAAAATACGCCCACAGACGGACTGGGGGTGGCTCTCGATGTGCCACCTCTGAACCTCATGCTGAAAATTAAAGCGACATACAGGCTGGTATGTCAAGGGAAATGAATCTCAGCCAAAGCACCGCGCGGAGTGTCCTAGAAAAAGCCCCTGAAACGAAAAACAAGACAGAATCACCAAGAAGTACCAGATTAGGTAGTCTTTTCGGACTTATATTCCCAAACTTATATTTCTAAATGGGAAAACTGGAAAACTGTCAAGAAACCACCAAGCTATAATGCATTGATACACGGACGGTCCAGGATACAAGGATCGTGTTGGGGCAGGACTTTATGGACCGTCAGCACACTATGGAAACAGCTGGTCTTTTGCAACTAAAGCTGTAGTGCTCCAAGCAGAAGTGCTGGCAACCGAGAAATTCTCAGAGTTTGTGACAAATAGACAGACGATGAACAAGTATATATATATATTTGGTAGGCCGCTATTAAAGCACTCTTAAAACTTGGCCCGGACCCAGAGCGGCTCGGGGAAACCATGAAGGAGTTGGAAAGGCCACAAGAAGAGTATAAGATAAACTTAGCGTGGGTCCGAGAACGCGAAGGCATCCACGGCAATGAGGAAGCGGACAGAGTGGCGAAGCAAGGTTCGCTAAGCGGTGCCCCCATCGCCGTGGGCAGAAAAAGCCATCAGTAACAAGGTCCGGCGGGAAAACCTCAAACGCTGGAAAAATACGAAAAGCTGCAGGAAAGCAAGGGCAACCAGAATAGAATAGAATAGAATTTATTGACTTTGATCTTACAAATGTTTTAGCTTTGTGTAACATCTCCTCCTGCCTTCTCCTCAAACAACTCCGCAGCCACCTTAAAGGTTATACGATTCTACAATTATATAACGTAACAACATAGTAACTTGGTTATCTAACTCTGCCTAATTTGCTATATTTATATGGTATTTTCTCAGCTTATTCCTATTAAAGCTTTAATTTGGTTGCGTTCAGTTTGGTAATATCACTGTCCCCGCTGCCTTCCCTATGCTCACCTCCATTTCATTTTCGTCTGCCCATTTTTCGAGAGTTATTAGCATCTTCCTTAGCTCTTCCCCTTGTTCCGCGATCAGCGCCGTGTCATCTGCGTACAGTAGTGTATATACCTTTACCCCCGTCCCTGATCCAATAGCCGTTCCTCCGTCCCTCTTTCTTTCCAGATCCTCCACCACGTCTTGGATGAAAATATTGAACAGCCTTGGGCTCAGCGGGCACCCCTGCCTCACTGCTTTTCCTGTCCTGAACTCCTCCGTCAGCCCCTTGCCGGCAATTACCCTGTTCCTCGTCTCTCTGTAGATTTCCTGCGTCATCCTCAGAAACTTTCCACCGATCCCCATTTTTTTCAGCTTTTCCCACAGTTTCTCTCTGTTCACCTTATCAAATGCTGCTTTGAACTCGATGAACGCCACATGTAACTTTCCTCCTTTCCTCCTTAGCTGCCTCCCAATTAGTGAATTCAGCGCGAATACCTGCTCCATCGTGCCTCTATTTCTCCTAAATCCTGCCTGTGCCTCTAGCATTTTCACGTCCATCTCGAGCCAGTTACCTAATCTTCTCGCCATCACTTCCGCTAGTACTTTATAGCCTATGTCTAGAAGCGGTACCCCCTATAGTTGGCCGCCACGTTTGTTTCTTCTCTCTTGTGTATTGGGTAAATTGTTGCTAGCCTCCACCGCCCTATCATCCTCTCGTTCCTCCAGAGCCTCTTCAGGATCTTCTTCATTTCGTCTTTTTCTTCCCCAGGTAGGTTCTTCCAAAACTCTGCCGTCACCCCATCGCCTCCAGCCGCTTTACCGTTTTTTAGTCTCTTTATAGCACTCAGGATTTCCCAATCCGTTAGCTCCTTATCAATCTTGTTCTCTTCCTTCTCCCTCACATTTTCTGTCTCATTGTCCATACCTCTTTCGCTAGGTCTCCATGGTTCCTCTTCGTTTTCTCGTTGAGTTTCTACTTCTGGCTCCAGCTCCCCGCCCTCCAGGAGGTTCCGAAAGTGTTTCTTCCATTCTTTTCCCGTGATTGCATTTCCAGTTTTTCTCCTGTTCGAGTCCCTCCTGAACCAATTCATCGCCTTCCACCTATCTGACATCGTTCTGCTTGCTGCCACCTCTTCCTGTTTGCCCTGAATCCATTCGTTAATGAGCCTACCCATCACTTTCCTCAGTCTTTTTTTGGAGAGGTTGTATTCCTGTTTGTTTTGCCAGTTCCTTTTCTTCCTGAACCTTCTTAGGCTTTTAAACATTTGTTTCCTTTCCCTTGAGTATTCCCCACTGTCCCACTCTGCTTTCCCCGTCCTTTTCTCACCGCATTCCATTCTGGCCTCTTCTGCTGCTATTGACGTTACCTCTACTAGTCTTTCCCACCTTTCGTTCGTTCCCTCACTCTCCTGCCTTTTTTGTGACAATCCCTCTTGCCATTTCGCCACAAATTCCTCTTTTTGAGCCTCCTTCCAGCTCAGTCTCCTCTCCACTCCCTCTTCCGTTTCTTCTTCCCCCCTTGTGAGGTCCCATTCTAGTCTGAACTTTAAAGGAAGGTGATCAGACCCTTCCTGATCTCCTACCTCCAAGCCCTTGAATCAATCTGGCTCCTCAGCTCCCTCCAACCTTGTCAGCACATAATCTAGCGTGCTTTCCAGTCCCGCTCCTTCTCCTATGAATGTTATTGCTCCGTCTTCGTCCCCTACTGCTCTTCCATTCTGGATGAGAATGGCTTTCTCTTCACGGGCGACGGATGAATAATAACAATTGCAAGAATAATGATTAACAATAACGGTAATGAAAATAATGGCACTAATTATAGCTAAGACTCAGTTCGCTATGGTGACTAAATATTGTTATTTTTGGTTCATCGCAGATACGTTGCCTGGGGGGGGGGGGGGATTTGAATTAATCAAATACCGAGATAATCGGTAACTAGTGAGATCGAACTCAATAGGGATTATATTTTGAAACTTTCTGGAGTCTATATATCGATGATTTAGGTTGGTTAGTAATAATAACGCATTAGACTAGCAGTTAGGGCGCAGGACTAGAGATTTTTGGGTCCTCGGTTAGATCCCCGGTTAGGGTAATATTTTAGGTTAACAAATTAGCGATTCGCGTTGGAAAATAAGTTAGGAGTGAGTAATTCGACAGTAATCATTTGCAGAAATGCTTCAATGAACATTATTTTTTATTTTTTTATCAATTTAAATAAATAAATATGAGTCATGGCTAAGGCCTGGCGACCAAGCTCGGCTCAAGTCTGGTGGCCAAGGAAGGCCCCCACGTTATCATCTCAGGGCTCAAGCAGGCTTGGGCCAGCCTTGGATGCCAAGCTCGAGACTTGTCTCGCCGGGGTTGGGCCGCCCATCACCCAAGCTTGGGCCAATTGTTAATTCCTACCTGGGCAGCTCCCCCTCTACATCGTCTCACAGCAGCCACATTTCATCTATGCAGATGCTGTTGTAGGCTGTCCATGCCTCTTTCCCTTTCTTCCTCCAGGCTTTTGCCTGTTCTTCCAGCCAGTCTCTTATCTCCTTCTGTCTTTCCGTTAGGTCATCTGTAAAATATACTCCCCACCCTTTCTCTAGCAGTCTTCCTCTCCACTTCATAATACCTTTCTTGTGTTCTAACTCCTCCACCTTCACTAGCCATCCTCCGCTTCCCCTTCTGTCCATGTGCTCGACCCTTACCGCCAGCTCCAAGTGATCCTTTATGAAGGTCTCCAGCTCCTCCTTCTTTCGATCGCTCACCAATGTCATCTCCTCCATTAATATATTTTTTCTCCGTGTTTTCCATTCCCCTCGTTCTCGGTCCCATTCCTCCTCTGAGAGCCTCGCCGGATGAGCCAGAGCTTCACTCGCCCCCACCCTCTCCTATTTCCTTTCCAACTCCTCCGAGCTCTTTTGCTGTCTGGAGGGTTTACCTCCTCCTCTGGTTCGGTCACCCTTCAGCCCTTCTTCCTTGTCATTGCTGTTGTCGATTGCATCATCGAACCTCCTCCTCCTCCTTACCTACGTTCTCAGTCTGCTTGCCCGACTCCTCATGTTCATCTCTGTCTTCATTTGCCCCTGCTCGCCTCTTTCTTTCGTTCGTGGAGTCGACGCTCATTTCTATTTTCCACTACTCCTCTTGCATCTTTTTCCGCTTCACCGTGCCACTTCTCGTCCAGCTTCCTTGTCGCCGCAGACGACCTCTCTTTTGCTGCTGTCTTCTTACCGGCTTTGCCACCTTTTTTCCTGCCCGTGAGGGCCCTGTTAGGTATCGCCTCCTGTTCCTTCGCGTCTCCCTTATCTTTTCCGGGCATCTATGCCTCAACCGCCTTCTTCCCGCTTTGTCCTTTCACCCCCTCCTGTTAGGTTGTTTTTCCTCATTTTTTCCCTCCACTTTCTTAGTTCCCGCCATCACCCTAACCTCTCTCAGCACCTCTACTTTATGAATCGATATCACCTCCACTTCTTCACCAAATGTCTGTACTCCACTTCCACTTCTTCCCACTCACTTAATCTCCCTTTATTCGCACTTTGTGCAACTTATTCGATTTTATTCCCGAAAAACGCCCGAAATTCACTGCAGCTTGCTTATTCAGCGTCCACTCGCAATCGCGCCTCCAGAATATCTTAGCCAGGGCAACCATGTCCGGTCCAAACTGCAAGGAAGGTAACCGGCTGCTCAACATGGACAGGAAAAGCTTGAACACAACAAGGTCCAATGCAGAATCATGGGCATGGGCGAGGTCATGCTTCAATAAATGATCGAAGCTGATGTAGAGACTCTCTGAGTTTTGTGTTGGCTCCCTGATCTGATCGGATAGTTGACTTCCAAATTTTTGCAAGACGTCATTGGTGAAGAATCCTGTGACGGATCCCGCGGTTTTTGAGCAGTTTTATGATTTCGAAATTGAATCATTGCTTTCTGGGTATCCTGCATTGGGCTGCTGGATGCCCCTAAGCAGCACCCATATTAATCAATGAGGTGATGACCCATTTAGCTTCACCTCGCCTGTGGAAGAAAGCGGTAATTGTATAATCAAGTGTCCTGATATTAAATATATGTCGAATCGGTTGGAAAAATCACGCTAATGGGAACTCATATCACCAAGCTGACGTCAGGGCGGTCGCCGAACAAAGCCGAATACGCGCCAGGCTACTGTGAACCTTCCATCCCTATCCAGATCACTAAACTTCATTACCGAAAATTCGAAAAAGATCCCCAATCGGGTCACGAAGAGCTAGAATGAGTGTGGTTGGAACTCCTCCTCGCGACAACATAAAATCCGAGAAATTCTTTGAATTGTAAAATCTATAAATCCGTAAAACGAGACGATAAACCATTTACCGTAAAAACTACCCGCAAGAGGCTAAAACCAACGACGACTGAAACGGAACCGGGAAGGTCTGGGGTTGCTCAAGATGCTAGATCGTGGAGAGGGCGCCAGAGTCCTGGATACGTGACTCGAACAGAACGAAAACGTAAAATAATATAACGAACAGATCAATGGGTCGGGATATCGAGAGTAGGCTTGCCGGAGTCCGAGGTATTTTTTACCATTTTTCAGGTAAAGAACGGCTTCTTCAGACTTGTAACATCCTGTTTGGAAATTTCTTATCCTCCTCACGAGAGATAAATCAGTGCCTTCCATAGCACTGTCAGCTAGCTTGCAGCCTAGAATTTCTTTTAGCAGTAGAGATTAGAGCTCCGGATATATCAATTTTGTTGCTATCTCAACCAATTGTAAAAGACAATCTAATGTAGCCGGATTTTCTCGGCCAAAGTTAGGCACCATCTAAAACGCACTCTTCAAATAAATCTATGCAGATTTTCGGTTTCCCTGAATATTTAGCTCCGCCGTGACCTCTGCTGGAAAGTATCTGATGTAAATCCATTTTTAAAAAATCTCCACGACGAGTTTCATATTGCAGGTGTATTCTTTCACTTTCTTCTCGCCAATTTGTTTCTCCATCTTTAAATTTAAAATTCGTTCATGTAAACCGATGACTCTATTATGTAGATAAACCGTGCAGCGAGGCAGTCGTATTTCACCGGGCAGTTTAGGTTGAACAGACTCATGATGTTCACCCCCAAGATTTCAATCTGGAATGGAACTCTCTGGTACGAATACTCTAGCACGATAGAAGTCGTCACTGAGCATAGGAGATTACTACTCAGGAATCTCATCAGTTTGTTTCTTTTCGATAAACTCCATATCATCAAACGGATTTCAGAGAACCACATGTTAAGACTGCTGGTATGCATTGTTTTAAACAGAATTCGGCATTTCGTCTTCATTTCTTTGTGTGCTGCTACCCAAGTAGGTTTTCAGTATTGATGGGGCCTTGGTCAAAGTCTGGTACGCCAACCGCTAGTACTGGCCGGCTATTGGCGAAGTGAATGGTCGATCATTGGTCCAACCTTTGGATGATAACCTCTAATCGATAATGGCAAACATTGATAGGCCGAGCAATGGGATCATGTCGGGACGAATATAGGTTGTAATTTTTTACTCACGATTAGACCAAGACTTATTTTCTAAGTAACAATATCAGGAAAGTCTTCTTATCCTTCCGGCATTAACAATATTTTTAATGTCCCTAAGTACCCTTAGCCATTGTAAAATCCATGACATCGAGATCCATCGGGAAAAGGAGAGGCCAGTATAGTTTTCGGGAAACCTGGAGGAGCCCAGATGACCCCAATGAGGACAATCGGAGAGATGATTCGGCGACAGCGTCTCCGAGTGCATGCTAATTTGACTCTTGGCGCAAAAGAATACTTCCATCCAAAGATCCAACGTCTCCAATCGCTAGACGTACTTGGCTTAGACCACACTGGCTCGAGAAACGACCTGAAGAGTTGAATTGTCCACTTCTCGATCAGCCCATGACGAAGGAATTTTGGAGAACTACATTTCACCTGGAGATTACCCAGAGATCGTCACTTCACAGATTTCCTGTTATTCCGGTCCAGCTCCGAGAGTTCTCTCTGTTGAATATTGTTCGCAATTCCGTAAAACTTATGTTAAATGTAAAGAGAATTTTTTTTTGATTCATTGAAAATTCATAGGCAAAATTGTTCCAAAATTCATAGGACATTATTTAAGAATTCATTTTGAGTTTATATTCGGAATTATTGTGAAATTTAGAATCACATGATTGATGTCTGATATGAGCGTTGTTATGAGTTCTAAGAATAATGGGAGGAATCACGAAAAACGGCAATTGGACGATTCCACTGTTAGGACCAGTCCATTTCCGCCAAAATTGGAGAAAATTCCCCCCATCGTTTTTGAGGCTCGAGCATAGTGAAGCATACCGGCTCAAGCTTGAGCAAAGTTCCCTCCCAGCCGGCGTATCGTTGAGTTGATTTCTTGAGGAAAGAACGTTGTTCCCATATTTTGATTTTAATTTGAGTATTTTGGCGTCCTAGTTGCTGTCCTACCTGGAGCAATACATGGTGGACCGACTGAACAAGTGGACAGAGCCGCGATATTGGTATTTTTGAGAAAATTTTGATTGTTTTGTGGAGCCCATTGTTGGCCATGCAATGGTGTCCATTGTGGTGTTCCATTGAGTTAAGGTAATCGGTTAATTCTCTGTGAAGAATAAAACCCAAATGTAGATTTAAGTTTAATATTATTTGTGACGAAATTCCAGTCGAATCCGTCACCTGTATTCCTGTAGGGTAATTACCTAGATTAAGGGTGAGAGAGAACCGCAAAAATAAGATAAATGCCTGACCAACACGGGTCCCAGGACCCTCGTATATTAGCTACCGGCTACCTAAAAACCTCCAAAAAAAATTACCTGAATAAATCCCCGGACTTGGCAAATAGCTACCTAAATCTCGCCAAGAAAACTACCTGCTACCTTAGTAATACTCGCGAAAAGCTACCGCTAGCTAAATGAAATCCGGGAAAGACTACCTTAAAAATCCCCAATTAACTAGCTACCTGTTACCTTCTCTAATTTTCCCCCAGACTCGCGGTACTAAAATAATCATTCAGGTAATAAGTAGAGACAACAGTAAATCCCTACGGTTTAGATGAATCCTTATAAAAAATTCAGTTATAGTTATCGATTAGAGAATAGTTGAAATTTCCCCTAAAATCCCCCTAATAATAATTGAGAATTCTCTGCGGGAAATCGGGTTAAGGGTCGGGGATTATCGAGGAAAATTGGCCGATATACTGTGCTTCCGGTAGTCCCTGGGACCCTTTTTGGATAATTGGATAGGAGAACCCATAGGTTAGGTTGAGACGCCTACGCTCCCTTAGTTGTAAGAGGGTTGGGGAACTCAGTTCAGTACGGGTAGAAGGCCATGTGAGCGAAAATAGCCCCTCACGTGCATGGACAGCCAGGTCTTCTACGGTTCAGAGAATTCAGGCTTAGTTACAGTTACCGATAAATTAGGATTAGTTATAGTTACCGAAAATTTAGTATTAGTTAGTTTCGTTCGAAGATCCCCGATCCCTCTCCGGAGAGGGCCCCTACCTGATTAGCTAACTGATTATAGGCGTAGACGGGGCTTCAAATCCACTCCCCCAAAAATCTCCCTTAGAAAACCTCCAAGAAAAAAAGGAAAATTCCGTTACGGTTAAAAGTGCGGATAAGGTAATTGATAAGAATAGAACACAGAAATAAAGGTAAATAATAATACTAACTATCAATAGCGGGTGGGAGTACCTAACAAGAGGAAAACCCCCCTTTCAAATTTGAATTGTTTACGCGCCGCGAGCTAGGAAAATTCGAGATCAAGGCTAACTCCGTATCTAGCCACGTTCGTCGCCACCGGGCGGGTGCACTCGAGGAGAGTCGCCCCCACCCCGAGCAACAGGTTCGAACAGAACCACGCGACCGGCCGGTGTTAGTTCACCACGGGCCGTTATCGCAGTCACATGTGTGCAAGTTATATAGTGCATCATAAAGACGCCACACTCCTGCTCCATAGTACCTGCACCTCACAAATCGCATTCCTGAGACTCCACGGGCACCCTGGTAAGTACCCGTGTTTTTAATTAAGTGAAAATGAGTGCGGGAAGTGTGATTTTCGGGTGATTAGATGTCGGGAGCACGAAAATTTGCAAATGACGTCGCTACCACGCGATATGACGCCATACGGGGAACTCATGGTTGAGAAAGTCACAAGTACCTCTCAACGGCTACCTATGCTCCCTAATGCTACCTGATACTCCCTGATGCTACCTAATTACTACCTAATTAAGTTAAGTCGGTTTTAGAGTTTATTTCGCCACGGCAAGGCGAAATATACGGGACGAGGCATTCCACGTGGCTCGGAATAGCCCCAATGCTATCTATTGCTACCTATTTTCCGCTCTCTCTTCAGACAAAATCTCGACACCTGCTACCTACTTTTTTTGTTTTTGTGGATTTTCCGGGCTCACCGAAGGGCTCAGGAAAAGACCCAGCTACCTAATAATTTTTCGCTACCTTTACCTGGTTATTTTTGTGACCTTTGATTAAAATTTATTGCTACCATTTATTAAATTTTCGACTACCTCCTCATTAAAAATTTTCGGCTACCTTCGGGAGGCTGGGTAATTCTCTCTGGATGATGCAACAATGCTCTCCGAGACGTAATTGTCCGCCATTTTGTGGATTCCGGTGGGGCATGGGAACGCTATCTCGTAATTAATAAATTTTCATGGTTGGAATCCACAAAAGCTATCATGCTACCTCGCGCGAATTATGATTACTTTTATATAGTTACGCAATTAATTAGCCAATTAGTCCGATTAATTATTGGCAGTCTCGGAGACACCATCGGATACATAATTAATTAATTCGTTAGGGAAGTAATCAGTTGATTAATTAATAGTTCGCCGTTGAGACCGGTAAAACCGTTGAGTCACGAATTAATCCCTCAATAATTAATCGGGAAAATTTTGGTTACGGCTATCTGCCCCAGCACGGTTGTTGATTTAGCCCGTGATCGGGAAAGTTTATACCAAACCCCCAAATTACGCTACCTAAAGAGGGGAACAGGCTACCTATACATTCCCCAGGGTCTGAGGCCCTTTCCACAATTTTCAATATTTTGATTCTCTACCTGGACGGCTATCTACCCTGCGAATCCTATTGATTTAGATAATCGGTAAGGGTTGTGCTACCTAACCGGGAAAATACGTTACCTGAAGTCTCCTTACGTCAGGGAACCCTTTTATAAAGTTTATACCAAACCCCCCTATAACCATTGTTGAACCCCTCGCAGGGCTGCCTACCCCCTTGACGCTACTAATTTAGCTAGACGTGGCGGGGGTATCTACCAAACCCGCGTATCCCGCTACCTATCTAAGGAATCATGTTATCTGAGGCCTCCCTGCGTCGGAGGACCTTTCGGCTACCTGAAAATTTTATTACACCCCCAGTGTGGTGGTGGCCCCGTAGGTAAAGCAGGCTTTGGCTAGAGATTACCGATTCCTCTATCAAAGCCCCGGATAACGCTACCTAACGAGGCAAATAAGCTACCTAATGACTCCCTATACCTGCGGCCCATTTCCGCTACCGAAATGGTCATCCCGCTACCTCAACTGCTACCTAACCGACAAACATTTCTGATTTAGTAAATTAGTAAGAATCGGGCTACCAAATCGAATAAAGTCGTTACCGAACGATTTAATAATGCTACCTAATAGAATTTATGCCTTAACAACTGATCGGTAGGAAATATAAGGTCGTATCTCTCTCTCTCGCTCGAACCGGATTAGAATCCCCTGCAGTTTCCTATCTTTTCCACCTGAATAACATAATTGATTTAATAAAATTACAAGCCGTTCTCTCTTCATTACTACCCCATAAAACTCCCGTTTATTATTATTCGCCTGATAGGTTATGAAAAATGAAGTTTTTCTCTTTCAGACGAATGCCAGTCCTATATAAAATGTAGACTGAGCGAGTATATTAATTGTAAGCGTTCTGATGAAAAAAAAGGATTCATTTTTCTTTATTTGTTCAATAGTGAAACATGTAAGGATAATAGTAACTGGTTTTTTTTTTATTACTTCTCCTACTCCCACCCTTGTCGCCATAAATTCTTCAATGTTGATTCGGGTCCTCGAGACCATTCCGATTTTGAAAAATGGTAATCTCGTCCACGAATCCACCCCTCCCTCCACGACCCGCACACTGAGCAACCGAGTAGTCCCGTACCCTCGTACCTCCACGGCTCTAGGTTTAGTCTGTGTTGATAGGAAATTCTGGGGATGATCAGTGAAAAATTGAGTTTTGAATACGGTCAGAGTTACCGTTGCGGTTCGTCGATTCCGCGTAGCTAAAAATCGGCTGGTCCCCTAAACACGTTTTTAAGGATTTGAATGAGCTGCTGATTACCCGCGAAGTTTCGTTTAGATTTTTATGGTTTTGTCGTTCCAGAGTCGTCGGAGTTGCGAGAACGAAGGTAATGGTTTTGGCCGTGTTTTCGGATATCGATCCAATGGGCTTGGGTTTTTGAGGATTTGCTGAGGCCATAGAGGAAAATCATTACATATTATTTCTGGCATTTATTTTGTTTGAGGATATTCTAATTGTAAATCGCGTATCCCAAAAATATCGTACTATTGATTGTCCGAGAAATCAGTCAATTTGAGTTTCATTTGTCGTGTAAAATTCCGTTTTCTTGTGATGGGAACGCAAATCGCGAAGTGGTAAATTACTCCCCCCTCGCCGGAGCATTATATTGAATTACACCGTATCCGATACTTTTTGACCTCCTAATCACGAATGTGACAACCCTATATTGGGGGGATAAATAGTTTCCTCCATACGTTGAAATTTGTATACAGCTCTTTGCATTACCCAGGGTCTCGGCGAGGACGTAGCGGTTATCGGCCCCACTACAACACATGTTCGTACATTTAACGACCAGGACAATACATGGAGGTATATTATTGGTTACCCACTCAACAGCAGCACCATTCACTGTGGGGAGCACTTAATCTCCTTTTAATTTCGACGCGGATACTCGATACCAGTATAAACAGTCCACTGTCCTCCATACAGCAAATTCTATAATTAAATTTATAATTAAGAATTATTTAAAACAGGTCATAGCCTTGTGCCCACGTAGTGATTTCATACCTTCCTCGATGGATGGACCGCTCCTGAGTGAGGTAATTCAGACCGTACTTGAGGTGCAGTGTTTTGACATGTTATCAAGACACTTTGCCATTCTATTCTCTAATGGGACGCCTCTCTTAAACATGAATTCACAAGTTTCATATTTCCTTATCGACAATCCCAGCCGTACTGGCACGTATTACCCAAATAGAGACGCTATAACGTACGTGAATTGCCAGCTATTTTGAGTTTGTAATTTTGAGCTATGCTCAGGAGAATCAGTGCGCCTGATAAAACACTTTCACTGACTGGCGCGCGGATAAAATTGGAGCGGTCAAATTATTATTTTTGAATTAAGAATAAATTTTACATTATTCTATGTAGTGCGGCGACAGTAGCCACGCGGGCGGTGTGTGACTCCGGCGATCACCCAAGCTAAGCAACGCTCAGTTGGGTTAGTACTTGGATGGGTGCCCGCTTAGTCACACCCATCGGTGTGTAGACTGCCGCCGTCAGGCACGGGTGCGGAGAGCTGGTGTGTTCACCGAGTCAGTGTGACTGATGAACACAGCAGAATCCCCGCAGTACCGGCCGGCTGCGCTACTGAGGTTTTGCATGGTTTCCCTCAGTACACGCCAAATGGGCGCAGTACAGAAAGTCGGCCCATGCTACCGCAAAAATAATGAGAGGATAGTAGGAGAGGCTAATGAGAGGATAGTAGGAGAGGCTAAAGGCTAAGACGAAGGGGCGCCTATCAAACCATGGTAACAATGGTAATAGGAAAAGGAAAAAATGTAAAAAAAAAATAATTATTCTATGTAGTAGTGTACTTCATAAGTTATACCTTAACTCATAAATCCTAACTCATCAATACGTGAAAAAAGTGATTTTGTTAACTTCAAATATTCTGCCTACGGTTGGGTTTGAACTCGGAACCATTCGCACCTAACCCTACGACCGAACCACGAGACGATCGCACGATTGATATAGTTGGAAATAAAAATCGCGCATATAAATATCACTGCATATTCATTTATATTATCATTGACCTATATTTTTTATATTTATTTCTGATTTTGTGGCGCTCCATATTTCAATCATTTCTTATTCGTGGAGTTGATACTCAAGACCAATATAATTATTTCTTAATAATTATAATCATTAAATAATTATTTAATAATTATTGTTTATTGTTATTACTACTAGGATATATAATTGTTCTGATATCATTCCCGGCATGTTACCTGTGGCTGCTGATGCTTAGTTGAGTCTTGGGCCACATCTGTTCACTAAGGATCAGTAGGCTCCCATTCGTAATTGGCCATGTATTGGCCCAATATTGAAGCACCAATGCTTGATGCATATACAATTGACCAGGTATTGGCCAAACATTAAAGCGCCTATCGTCGGCATTTTTACTCTTATGTTATTATTGGCCTAGAAATGGTAGACCGATCATTGACTTATCAATATTGGTGCATACTATGGTGAAAGATTGGAGTTCAATTCATGGATTTCCATGACTTGGGCCGATTTTTGTTCCTTATTGGATTATAACCATATATACGCTAGATCTTAACCGAGCAATAATTTGTAACGAGCATTGAGGATGCCCGTTCGATCCCCCAATAAAATTAAAAAATGAGAGAGAGTGAGACTAGTAGGACATGGGTTAGGTTTAGGAAAATTAGGATTTCCCTCTTTCGGGGTGGTTTAGAGTAGGCTGAGGGTGAGAGGGATTTTTAGAGGATGAGAGAGTAAGCCCTCCGGGTCGGGTACGTCCGGCTAAAAAGCCGGCGCTCTAGGAAAAAAGGTTCTGGGGATTAATTGGTACGGGTGGAAGGCCGTACGGGGTAAAAATATTAACAACCCCGACGGATTGCCAAAGACTGATTACGGTTGAAGGTCGTTCGGGGTAGATTCAGTCACTACCCCTACGAATTGCCAAGACTGAATACGGGTGGAAGGCCGCTCGGGATAAAATCAGGCGTTATCCCGGCGGATTACCAAATTAATTAAGGGTTAGGAAAATAAAATTAGGTTTAAGAATTAGGAATAAGGGTCTTTTAATCCCGAGAACCCAGGGGAACCGATCCTGAGGAAAGGAAGGTGATAAATTAATTTTAGGGATGGGGAATTAATTCAAATTTGAATTAATTCCCCCGCGAAGGGCTTGGCCCATAATAAGGTAGAGGGATCCACCAATCGACACCTGATCGATTGGTAGGCTCGATTAGGGGGGGTCAGCGTCACGCGACACTGACCTCCGAAAATCAGTTGCGCATGGGTCGCGAGAAAATACACACGTGAGTGAAGTGGAGCTCCCAGGACATAAAGAAAGTGATACAGTGTACCACCCAGGACGCCAGGACAATTAGCTGCCCCCGGGATGGTCCTGAAACGAAAAAGGAAGGCAGCGAGGAAATCTACCGTGAGTTTTGACGGTTATATTTAAAGATTTTCCCCTTTTGGCGGCTCCCCGATAATTATTGGCGGCTGTGCTATTTTTCCGAGCCATGGAAATGGCCTCGGTTGTGTCCCCTAAAGTTTGGGTGGTTTTGAAGAGATTTGGGGAGGATTTTTCCGAATGATTTGGGCTTGCATTATCCCCCAGTGCGGTTGGGCGGTCATTGGTGTGAATTGTGGGGTTTTGGGGGTATTTTTATGGGAGTTATGCCTGAAAATGGTCCATGGCCAACGAACAAGGCCAGCGGTTCTCCCTCGTGGTGCCATCGAGGCAGCCAACGGGCGGTTATGTGCAACAGGTGGGGAATCGCGCGTAAAATTTCCTCGCGGGTACGAATTGATTCCGCGGGGTTAATTATGTACTGGTATGTCTAAATTTTTGTGGGATTGAGGGGAATAATGTCCCGAACCAGACGGTTCAGGGTTTTCCGGAATCCGCTCAGCGGATTCCGAGTTATCGAATTTTCAGTGGAGTTAGATGGATTTGGTGGATTTCTCCTCGCTGCTAACCGAGCAGCGAGACACCGTGCCGTCTCTCTCGCTCTCTCTCGCTCGCGCTCACTAGTTGAGGGTCCGATTCCGGGAAATTATCGATTTCCCGGGCGAAAATAAAATTTCGGTTATTGCTCGGATTATCGCCGATCGATAATCCTTGAGGCCGCATTCCGGTGGGATTATTTTATGGGAATGTGGAATAGTCAACAGAATGTTTCGGATTTTGTTAAATAATTTATTTTTCGCGGTGATTTAATGAGACCAATGAAATTGTATTTAGGATTTTGTTAGAAAATTCATATTCCGCGACGATTTAAGAGGGGAATCAAATTTGTAATTGGGAATTTTGCGGGGACGCTGAAATCTCGAGAAAGTTGAGATTGCGAATAAAAATTTGGAAATAGAGTATCTCGAAGAGTTTTTTTTTGTATATCTATAATTGATTATTATCCTTGTATTGCATTTCGATTCTCAATAGCGGAACACGTAAGGACAACGTTTCGTTGCATTAATTTATTTCTCGCCTCCCGTTTCCTTTTTTGGGTATTTTTCCCGATTTTTCTGATAACCTTGTTCCCATCTACAATCCACCCCTCTCTCCGCAACAGGCATCCTGAGCGAGAACCGTCACCTTTCCCCGAAAGCCTAGCTATCTTTTCCGTTCGCTTTTGGATTCCTTTTTTTTGGATTTTAGAGAGTAAGTTTGAGTTAAGATTTTAGGATTTCGAGGTACGATTTTCGATCAAACGAATATTGGCTGACTACCTAAGTAGGCTTTGTCAATCGTCAATGATTGGACCTGTAACGTGACATTTTCCGGGGAATGGAAAATGCCCATTGCCTTCGCCCTACTTCCCCTAAGCCTAATAAACCTGGTAAAATTTAATCAAATGGGCCCCAGGTAATCTTTAACCGGAATTACCAAACCGGAAAAATTAATAACCCTAACCTTAACTAATCTCGATATTCGTTTAATCGAAAATCGTACCTCAAAAACCCTAAAAGTTAACTCAAAAATGTACTCTAAAATCAGAAAAGGAACCTGAAGGGAACAGAAAGGATAACTAGGCTTTCGGGAAAAGGTGACGGTCCTGGGGTCGCTCAGTATGCCAGTTGTGGAGAGAGGGGTGGATCGTAGATGGGGGCAAGGTTACTGCAAAAATCGGGAAAAATAGCAATAAAAAAGAAAAAGGAGGCGAGACATAAATGAATGACGCTATTGACGTGAAAGTTCAGTACAAGAATAATCAATGACAAACAATTTTATTAGACTAATCTGCTTCCAAATTTTAGTTTGCGATTTCAATTTTCTCTAAATGTGAGCGTTCCGACCAATTCCCAAATACAAATTTTATTCTCCTCTTCAATTATCGCGAAATATGAGTTTTCACACCCTATCCTCCATACCATTTCAAGGGCCTTATTAAATCACCGCAAAAAATAAATTATTTAACAAAATCCGAAATATTTTGTTGACTATTCCACATTCCCATAAAATAATCCCACCGAAATGCGGCCTCAAGGATTATCGATCGGCGATAATCCGTGGAATAACCGAAATATTATTTTCGCCCGGGAAATCGATAATTTCCCGGAATCAGACCCTCAACGAGCGAGCGCGAAGGAGAGAGAGCGAGAGAGACGGCACTATGCCTCGCTGTTCGGTTAGCAGCGAAGAGAAATCCACAAAATAAATCGAACTTCCCTTAAAAATTCGATAACTTGGAATCCGCTCCGCAGATTCCGGAAAACCCTGAACCATCTGGTTCAGGATATTATCCTCCACAACCCCACCAAAAATTTAGGCGTAAGGGTACATAAATAGCCCCGTTAACGCGACTAATAATTGCGAGGAAATTTAACGTGCGATTCCCTACCTTTTGCACGTAGCCGCTCGGAATCCCTGAAAAAACATTCCCGGAAAAAATATTCCGGAAAAAAAATCCCGGAAAAAATATCCCCGGGAAAAATATCCCCGGAAAAAATATCCCCGGAAAAAATATCTCCGGAAAAATTATCGCCAAGAAAAATTCTAATATTTAATTCTTAATAATAAATATTTAAAAATGCTAATTTTAATAATTTACTAAATGCATTTTAGAAAAAAATTTCTTTATTTATTATGACATATAAAAGGGTTAAGGGTTCGATTCCCCATGAAATAAAAATCATCTTTTCTTTTCTCAAATTTTCATTTAATGCGTTTTGTGGGGAGTGGGTGGGGGCTTCGCCCCCCCCCCCAGGCCCACCCACCGGGGCTTCGCCCCTGGACCCCACCGGGGCTTCGCCCTTCGACCCCGCCAGGGGCTGCGCCCCTGGACCCTCCTCTACGCCTCCCCACCTTTGGAAAAATATGTACATAAACAAAAGGGTGACAGAAATGAAATTTATGATTGGGGGGATATTTTTTGCGGGGATATTTTTTCCGGGGATATTTTTTCTGGGGATTTTTTTTCCGAGGATATTTTTTCCGGGGATATTTTTTCCGGGATTTTTTTTCCGGGATATTTTTTCCGCCACCCAGCCGCTCGATGGCTGCCTCGATGCCACCACGAGGGAAAACCACTGGCCTTGTTCGTTGGCCGTGGACAATTTCACCCAAAATTCACTTAAAAATACCCTCAAAACCCCACAATTTACACCAATGACCTCTCAACCGCACTGGGGGATAATGCAGGCCGAAATTATTTGGAAAAACCCTCCACAAACCTCTTCCAAACCACCCAAAATTTGGGGGACACAACCGAGACCATTTCCATGGCTCGGAAAAATCTCACAACCGCCAATAATTATTGGGGAGCCGCCAAAAAGGGAAAAATCTTTAAATAAAACCGTAAAAACTCACGGTAGATCTTCTTGCTGCCTTCCTTTTTCGCTTCAGGACCATCCTGGCTGCAGCTAATTGTCCTGGTGTCCTCGGTGGTGCACTGTATCACTCTCGTCACGTCCTGGGAGCCTCACTCACTTCCATATATAGGCAAGAATTTTGTGAAGCCTCGTTGTGTTGTTATTTTCATATTTTTTCGTCCTCAATAGCGACATGAACTCGTTTGAAAAGCAGAATTACCTTTCGACCTATGATGCAAGGGTTTCAGGGGCAGGCGCTCAAGCCTCCTTTGACCCAGTTAAATCGTTATACGTGCTTACCGCAAGGTGATGATAACTTTAAAGTAAGAAGGAGAGACAACCATAGAAAAAAGAAGATATACGCGCGTCGTGCACACGACTTGTCTGAGTGTGTGCGATTGTCATCTGCGTTTTATGGGTCCGACTATGTCGGATACATATGGGGCATTCCATGTCAACTCGTAAGGTTTCAACCCTTATGATTTTTTACTTGTTTGCTAGTCCGTCCATCCATTTATTACGTAAATATAACATCCCGTATTTTTTTCATTTTCGTTTTTAATTATGTGTTTTGCCCAAGTCGAACTTTAAACGTTTTTTTTATACGTTATTTATGGCTTGCAGTGATGAGTTACATAAAAGACTGTACAGACAAAAAAGGCGGTTTCCAGATGAAAGCACGAAAAATAGAAGTAACAATTTTGTTGATTGAATTGGTCATTAATACAATACTTTCAACGCCAAGAAAGTCAATTTTCGTCACAACAATGTGATTATTGAAGAAAAAAACGTTTTCCATTGCTATTAGATGTTTGCTGCTTCGAATAATATATTATCTGCTGGTTTTGGCGTCAACCGCATCATTGGATCTCAAAGGGGGGTTTTTTGAATGAATTTCGGAAAAAAACTTATGGGAAGTCCAAAATTTTTTGAAGAACAGTATGTATGTATGAACAGTTCTTATATATGTATTTTTATATATGTTATTTTTATTGAAGTATACGAGATATGTTCTCATCAAATAGTTAGAAATAATATGATTGCCCATCGAAAATACACTATCTAAGAATTTTCCCCCGAACATTCATTAGAAACGAATTTTAAGGTGCCAATTTTTAGACATATGTATGACCCAAAAAATTATTCCGTCGAAAATTTTAGATCTTCATTCTGTTTCTCTGATTTGCATTAATTAATAAACGGGTTTTCTCAATTTTATTTTTCCTCTCATTCTGAAAATGGTTTTAAAAATCTGGAAAAATTCTGAAAAATCAAAAATATTTCAATGTTGCAGAGAATAATTTTTTGATATTTTTTCTTAGCTAAATTCCATCTTGAATCAGTTAGTTTTTTTCTATTTAATTAATTTTGATCTGTCCAGATTTTTCTACTGCTCTAAGAAAATTCGAGATGATTGTGCGCTGAATTCCTTAAAAATTGTGGGGAGAAAAGTTCAAATATTTTGCCTAGAAAAGATTAAAAAAAATTAAAACAGCAAATTTTCATGTTTGTTTTATCAAGAATACCTGCAGAGATCATTCGCAAAGGTTAGTTAAGTAGTAATTATAACTCTACATAGATACAAGGAATAGGCACAGTTCATTAACTTGCAGGAATGATCTATGCAGGTGTTTTAAACTAGAAAAGTGAAAATTTGCTGTTTTTATTTTTTTTTAAATGTGTTACGGACAAAGCGTTGAGTTTTTTCAATTTGACGGGAATTGAAAGTACAATCATCTCAAATTGGCTCAAAGTAGGCGAAACATCTATACACATTCCAATCAATTAAAAAAAACGATTACGTGATAGAAAATAAAATTTAGCAAGAAAAAAATATGAAATAATAGGTTTCAACATGTTTAGTGTTTTTGATTTTTCAGAATTTTTCCAGATTTCGAAAACCATATTTAGAATGAGAGAAAAAATAAAATTGAAAAATCACTTTTTTTAATGAATGCAAATCAGGGAATGATGAAAATCTAAAGTTTTCAAAGGAATTATTTAAAAATCTAAAGTTTTCCAGGGAATTTTTTTTTTGGATTATAACTATGTCAAAGAACTGGCGCCTTAAAATTTGTTGGGGACAGATTCACCATGCCTATTCGGCTAGACCCTTAGCGAACAACGTAGAATTTCAAGCAGTAACAATTTGATGGAAATTAAAATTTGATTTGTCCCAATTTTTTTTTGACAAAAATTAACTTTTCTGCTCTGAAAGTGTCGTATTGATTTGTTCGGTTTTGAACCGAATTTTTTTCACACTAACAAATACAGATACGGACGCAGACACTCCACAAAAATTTCGCTTGTCACGCTCTCTCGACTTTTCCTGTCTCACGCGTCTTGACCGACTCATCTGGATAATTTATGGCCTTTTCCCCTTGACACCCGAGGCGCTACGTACCGGATAATATTCATTGGTCTGCTCTAATTTCTCTGATTTGGGGCATGTGATCCCCAATTAAGAGCATCTGCCGCGGTTTGGCGCAATAATCGTTCTCACACTTGATTCAGTTCCAGTGCGGTTCGCTTGATCAGGTAAGATCTGATCAGAACCTGACCAAGGTTTGATCCAAAGTTTCGGATCCTATAAACTACAAGCGAATTTAGATCAACTTCTGATCAGACAGGTCTGATCAGATGACACTTGATGAAAACTTGATCAAGTTTTGACCCAGCAAGTCAGATAAACATGATCTCACTCTGAGATCATTCTGCCTCAACACAATTTGTTCTCCTTCCGATTCAATTCACTTGATTTTCAATTGAATAGCTCGATAAAAAAGAATCACAAATGTATAGGAAGCAAGGGAAATATATATAGTGAAGTATCAAACATGTGCATTATCTTGAGTCTAAAAAGATCATCAAACTTGCATCTGTTCATTGTTATGATTATTATAATTATCTTTTAATAATGAAATAAAATTTGAACCGAAAATGTTTTCTCGCTCAGAATGTACATGCAATAATTTCAAAGTCATCAAATACCCCCTTGCAGATTGTGTAGGTAAAAAGAATCTACTCAAAAACAATAGTGCGGTAGTCCCGTGGCATGCCTGATCAGATGACACTTGATGAAGTCCTGACCAAGTTTTGACCCAGCAAGTCAGATAAACATGATCTCACTCTGAGATCATTCTGCCTCAACACAATTTGTTCTCCTTCCGATTCAATTCACTTGATTTTCAATTGAATAGCTCGATAAAAAAGAATCACAAATGTATAGGAAGCAAGGGAAATATATATAGTGAAGTATCAAACATGTGCATTATCTTGAGTCTAAAAAGATCATCAAACTTGCATCTGTTCATTGTTATGATTATTATAATTATCTTTTAATAATGAAATAAAATTTGAACCGAAAATGTTTTCTCGCTCAGAATGTACATGCAATAATTTCAAAGTCATCAAATACTCCCTTGCAGATTGTGTAGGTAAAAAGAATCTACTCAAAAACAATAGTGCGGTAGTCCAGTGGTTAGGGCGTAGGTTTAGTAATCGTAGGTTCCTCGGTTCGATCCCCAGCATTGTCAAAAATAATAGGGTTTTTTCATCGCTAATTACAATCGAGCTTCATTAAGAGCGGTCAGATATAATAAAAAAAATTAATTATCTCTTGTTTTAAGTGAGTTATGGTTGATATTTATTATTGTTTTCGATATTCCAGTCATCCGATTTAGATACATTTGACTTGATCAAATCCGGAACCGTTAAACCGGATCAGAAAAGTTTGA
>NW_011887812.1:300344-326775 GCF_000806365.1 Fopius arisanus | reverse complement strand
ATCAAATCCGGAACCGTTAAACCGGATCAGAAAAGTTTGATCAAGTCTTGATTTAAATTTGCGTTACATGTCTGATCAAAATTTGATCCAGTTACGGTGTCACTTCTGGATCAATCATCAAGTATGACCTGATCCAGTCTTGACTAGAACTTGACCAAAATTTCCACTCCGGCATTTGTATACCGAAGTTTGTAAGCATAAAATTGTCTTCGTTTTTTTCGCATTGCTTTTGCTCTGCTCTGTAGCTTAGTCGATCCACTCTTTAAGTTTTGCTCAATTTTTAATTAAGTTTCATTATATTTTCATCATTTCAGTGACTTACAACGGTTGGTCGTTAAATAATTTGACAATCAACATCTTAATAATCCACTTCCATCCCGTCCATGCTACCGAAATATCCCCAGCATCACATTCCGCTCCGTACACAATCCTTCAATGTCTTCTACTTGAAAACTAACCGTTTTTGTTTTTTTGTGTACGACTTTTTGTGGAACGCATCACTGCAAGCCGTAAATGATGTCACAAAAAAAAATTTTTAATTCGATTGGAGTCGAACGGTTGATTAAAAATTCAAATAAAAGAATACGGGATATTACATTTACATAGTAAATCAATGGACGAATATGCAGTCTTTAGGTTTTAGTGGTTTTTAGACGTTCCCTTCAGAAGTTCAAAGGGAAAGTGCAGCGGGCCTCACAGCCATTTTGCACTCTGCACTTGTACGAATATACAGACAAATAAAAAACCATGAGGGTTGAAGCTTCACGAGTTAACATGGAACGCCCCATAAATTAATATTATATGGCTTACGCACTAGTATTGGTTCACTTTTGTTCTTTTATGTGGAGAGAAAAAATCAGTAAAAATTACTTATGCGCTTAGTAACTGATTACCGGAAAAGTTATCTAGCCAATTGAGGAAAATTACCCGAAAGATAATAATTAATAATTATGTCGAATTTAAGCAATTACTTAAATTTGAATAATTTTACTAACTAATTAATCATTTTATAGGGTAATTTTTCTTGAATGGCTAGATAGCGGTTCCCAAGCAGTTGAAATATTTTACTGAGCTGGGAGGTAATTCTCTCCGCAACGCCAAAATACAACATGATTACTAAGCGATTTGATAATTGTTACAGAATTTTGCCCTCTGCGTACCGTGAGAAGACGCCTTCATCGACAATATACTACGTGCGATAATGTCGTTCTTATCAATTTCAGCTTAAAAGCCAGAATCATTCAATATTTTCATTGCTCTTCAAATTATTACTGTAGGGTAGATTAATTGTTATGGATTTACATTCGATAAATTTCGTGTCGTTGAGGGATTCGATGATTTTATTAGTCCCCGCGAATATTATATAGGCAATAATCCAATGGGGGATTAGGCTATTGAGGCATTCGTTTTGATTATCGAATATTTCTTCTCTAAAATTTCGAAAACTGACGAAATAAAAAAATCTCCTGATAGGGTGTGCAAAAAAAGGAGAACAAAATTCAATCTGCACTACTCCATCAAAGTTCAATGGTTTCATCGGTTTTATTCATCAATTATTATACAAAATGATATAGAAGACAAAAATCATCAAGTTCACTTTCTGCATGGTTCCTCCTCCATATCTGAACTGCAAAAGGGCGGAACTCAAATGCTTATTGCCAAAAAATGGAAAGGAGAGGTGGTAACCCCTTCGACACTTTGTGAAGGCATCAGGCTGGGCCCTTGGATAGTATGTAAACTTGTCTTATTCCCCCAAGGGATTAAGGGGACTATTTCTGCAACTCCCGATGGGAAAATCTCTTGGTTATAATTTTTTGTCTAAGATTCTACTTGCTGCAGGACACTCCAGCTCACCCTATCTGGTCTACCAAGAGTGGATTCAAAAGTCCTTCAGCTCCATGCAAATTAGATCTTCTTGCAGAGTTAATATGGGCCCGATTTATTGGTTTCATTCCCAACCGTCACTTAGCGAAGTACGTGAGAAATCGTTTCTTTTAAAACAAAACACTCAGGTCCATGTTTTGTGACGTTTTGAATGAATAATTTCAATATGACTTTTGCCGTACTGCTTCTCACGATTTCTCATCTGAAAATTGGTACTATAGTTCTCAAACTCGAAAACTTGAAACTCACTAGGAAAAAATCTTTTACTCGTGTGGCTGGCCAGTTCTCGCCTTCAATTCGAAAGCCAACTCCAAAGATTATATTATTATAAAGATTATTATATATATAATCGCTCAAAACTTTTATATATATATATTGAAACTGTTCTTCAAAAAAACTTGAATTTTCCATTTTTTTTTCAAAAACAAATTGAAGACTCGCTTTTTGAGATCGAATCATGCGGTTGGCACCATTCAGCAGAAAATATTACTTTTTAATCAGTAAATATTTAATGGAAATTAAAAGTGAATTCTTTTCAATAATAAATCTGGCTCTAAATGAATCTCGTAATGATGATTAATTAAAAATTGCCATGTTTTTTCTATTCTTCAACTAAAAAGTGACGTTTTTTTGTTTTTTTTCCAATTTTTTTAATGTAACTCAGCACGGGAAGCCGCATATGAAATCTCAAAAAAAAGGTTAAAATTCAATTAGGTGCTTGAAAATGAAAAAAAAATACGGGCTATTATATTTATGTAGTAAATATATCGATGGCTTAGAAACAAATAGAAAACCATGCGGGGTAAAACATCACGAGTTCATATGCAATGCCCTATACATAGGGCAGACTTGGTCAAAATAGCATATCCCAAGTTAAAATGCGAATGAACAATTTTTTTTTGGTATTGGATGGACTTTCTTCTGGGTAGATTAGCAGTATTCTTCAATATTAAAAAAAAAATTCGCGGAATGTTGTCGGCTCGGACAAACCAGCATACCCAAAAATAATGCAAAAATCAGATATATCATTACTTCAAAAAAAAATTTTTGTTATGAATTGGACACAGAAAAAGGAATTTACATCATAGGTGCTTGTAATCGCTTTCGGCTCGTATTGCAACCCTCCCACGAGCCAAGACATCCGTTACGCCCGTGTAGCGTAATACACTATGAAGTATGACTGAGTGATTGATATTATCATTATCCGTATTATGAAAGTAGAAACACCAAAATGACCCGAAGAGCGCATTATCTTGAGTCTAAAAAAATCATCAAACTTGCATCTGTTCATTGTGCTATGATTATTATAATTATCTTTTAATAATGAAATAAAATTTGAACCGAATATGTTTTCTCTCTCAGAATGTACATGCAATAATTTCGAAGTCATCAAATACCCCCTTGCAGATTGTGTAGGTAAAAAGAATCTACTCAAAAACAATAGTGCGGTAGTCCCGTGGTTAGGGCGTAGGTTCACTATATGAATCAGCAGACATCCAAAGAATAGATGTTCACATCATTGGATTAGCAAGAAATCATTATAATAAATTAAAAACCATCGAGAATGAAACAATTCGTCAACTAACTGTATTCGATGACCTTGATGCCATCAAAGCAGCTGAGGTCGGTTATCCAAAACCAGAGTATTTCAAATACTATGATAAAAAAGGCTTAATCCAAAACGCAGACAATGTACCAATTCTATATCACTATGATCGTCATAAGACAAATAAGAAAATCCCAATGGTAATTAGAAAGCCACATCTGATTTATTCAATGGCAATTTCAAACACTGATAAAAATGATTTTTCGAGAATCACAAACGATTATTACTGGTTGGATGAGAATAATCCGATAATACAGCAACTAATGGCAAGATATTTAAAGTTCAAAAAAAGAAAAAATAAAAAACAAGATTATAAACCACCATAAGGTTCAATACCCTAACGGGTAAGATAAAGTATGATCTCTGATCAACCAACAAATTATAGAATAGTTACTAGTATCTAATAAAGAGGCTATTGTCTACTTCTAACTCCTTTTTTTTCCATATTAAAAAGTGTGTTTTTTGAAATATAAACACTATTTCTTTTTTAACACTTATTTTAACAAACATTAATATAATTACCATTATACAATACAATTATTCACCAATATTGTTAATCAACATACACCAAATATTTGAAAATCATGAGAGCTAATCGCAAGCCATATGATGTACAATTTACCCAGTAACAATATTGTATCAGTTCTTTCTAAAACATTGTTTATTACTGTAAATAGAATGTATATATAAATGTAAATAAATAAACAATTGTTGAAAAAAAAAAAAAGTTATGGCGTAGGTTCAGTAATCGTAGGTTTCTCGGTTCGATCCCCAGCATCGTCAAAAATAATAGGGTTTTTTCATCGCTAATTACAATCGAGCTTCATTAAGAGCGGTCAGATATAATAAAAAAAATAAATTATCTTTTGTTTTAAGTGAGTTATGGTTAATATTTATTATTGTTTTCGATATTCCAGTCATCCGATTTAGATACATTTGACTTGATCAAATCCGGAACCGTTAAACCGGATCAGAAAAGTTTGATCAAGTCTTGATTTAAATTTGCGTTACATGTCTGATCAAAATTTGATCCAGTTACCGTGTCACTTCCGGATCAATCATCAAGTATGACCTGATCCAGTCTTGACTAGAACTTGACTAAAATTTCCACTCGGGGGAAGTTTGCCCGAGTCGAAATACCTTGAATCGCGTAGGACTAATTCCTCATTGGTTAACTGGAACTGCCAAATTCAAATTCGGCGCACGTAGTGCCCAGTAGGTCTCGTTAACTCTGAAAGTAAAGTCCTGTAGTCATTATGTAATTAACAATAGAATGGCAACTGTTTTGACTAATTAATTGTATCGAATAGTGTTCGCGCTATTTTATAATCGTTTGTATTTAATTTTCCAGGACTGTGAAATAAGAGTCATTATAATTGTTTGATAATAACCATAAAGCACCTAACGATGTATTAAATCGAAAATCAATCAAAAATGAGTTACAATGGCTCATCAAAAATCAACACAAAGGCCATACAACATTATTCTCATTGTTGGCTTGTGCAGTCCATACTGGAAAGTTCCTCATTCCGAATTGAAGCGGCAAGGCTTGGATGAAACACGAACTAAAACGAACTTTTTATTTCAGTGAGACTTAGCTTAATATGAAATTGAAGATTAACTCACTGCATCCCAAATTAAATTAAAACCTGGTCCATGACTTGTCACGACCCTTCAAATAGATTTTCGTGCTATAGCCAGAGAAAAGTCCAATAAAAATTACTCGAAAAAATACGTAAAATACACGAAATGTTACGTAAAAATTGGTGAAAATAACGATTCCTGAAATCTCTGTTAAATTTTTCTGTTAGATTTTACCGTTTTCCGACAAATGACATAACTTTTTCCTATTCTTTCAGTGAGGAAGTCGGAGATTTACTGAATATTTCCAATTTTTCTTGGATATTTCTCTCCATGTAGAATGCCATCATACCATTGTGAAGAGAGTATCGAAGCTATTGCAGTAGAGGACAGTGTGATCTAATTCTCATTTGTCAAATAATGACAGGATTCTAGCACTTTCATTATTCATAAATATTTAGCCGAGTACTTTTTAGTTGTACATTTTTATCATTATTTTTTCATAACCATTGGAGTGGTTTTCGCAATACCATTTGAAACCCAAATTTCGATATATTTTACCCTAATATGTTGGAATTCAAACCACACATTACTTTCCATGGATAGTACATGTGGGCCTTAATTCTGTTTTTTTTTCAACACTTTTCTTGTACATTATATGTATACCAAAATCATGTAAAAGTTTGCGGCGCATGAATATGAATTTATTTTTATCATGCTAAGAAAATTCCCGGCGTTGCAACGGTAGAATTCTCAAGATTTTCTCATCCTCTTTATCTGATGAGGTTGTTTTGAAGATACCCTGCAGAGGCAAGGCGCGCGAATACTTTCAGAAATATTCCTATTGTCGCTTTCAACAACGCTTCCATGTACACTCTGTTCTTATTTATGGAGTGCGAATACGTGTCTTAGACTGGGGACAAAGAAGGTAACTCGTAAGTACTCAGTCACATCAAGCGCCTCCTGACTTCCCACTAAGCCTGAAAGTTCTGAAAGAAAAGTATATTTCATCTTTATATCCTTTACTTGAGTGGGTTTCAATTAAAGACGAAAATTCATTTGTGAGGGACAGCGCGAGAATGACCAAAGAATAGGAAAATGAGGATGAACCGACGAAACTGGAGAGAAGATGTTTAAAAAATGGAAATGAGTGTAGAGACGTTGAAAGCTGGTAGATATGCAAAACAAACACGCACCTTTTTTGCTCGACATCAAGTTATCTGGAGCTGTGGGCTGGAGCTACCGGCATTCCGTGCCAAAAATTTAATTAACATTCATTACATGCACTTACGTTTCATAGACCGTTCGGAAAGTGAGCATTTGCCTGGAAAACGTCGTATGCCACGGGCGCGTTAGTCAATTCTCCAAATAATGATGTTTGACACCATACATTAGTCTTAAGATGTCAAAATTCATTTTTTCAATATCTTAGTGAGTCAAGTACTATACCAAATCATCAACGTTTCCGTTTTACTTAAATATATACATTTTACATTAAATTGATACAAATCCTATAGAATTTACTTTGATAAAAACTGGTTATCAGATGTCCTCCACCGTAATCCAATATGATAAACGTTTGCTACGTAAAAATTATGACGATTTTGAAATTAATTATTGAATTGTCTACGAGATGACACGGAGGATAATTGAAAATAAAATTTCATACTAAAAAATGTTCAAATAAGTTCCATTTTTAATTGTTACTTAACACATACATCTGAGGATCCTTCGGTAAGCAATTTTTATCAGAAGAAACTCACCGTTTTCTCGTCCCATCCATCAAATCTCCATGAGAGGCTGCGAGAGCCAGATGTTTGCTGGGGGTCTAAACCCTCTAAATAAAAAAAAGATAGAAGTAGGGGATTCGGTGCACGGTGGTAAACGTCCGCCAACCCTTGATTCTTCAGTGCTGTGAATAATGCCTTACGCTCACATGGTTCCCGCGACCGCCCCATTACAAAAACCTTGTCTGCAAAAGTTATGCGAAAATACAATTTCCCATTTTACGTCTGGGTCATTCATTGATCTGAGAACCGTTGGAAACGATATTATTATATATTTTTGGGGTTCATAGTATACTCAGATGATTTTTTAGCAGATTATACGATACTGACAAAAAAAAGAATGACAAAGAGATTTTGTTTGCGATTAAGAGCATGTGGGCCCCTATATTTTCCTAAAAATACTGAGAAGGAAATATTTTTAACGTGTTTCAGGAACCAGTACCAGTCTATACTGTGTCCCCGTCTTTTCAGAAGACCCACCCCTTTCATCTCAACAGCTTTAACTCGAAAGGCAACTGCCAGAGTACAACAGACAGATTCATCCCAAATAGACGCACCCAAAATTTTGATTTCTCAAAATACTGTTTGATGAAGAGAGAGACGCAGGTCGAGAAGGATGCGTCTGGTAATAGTTATATCGATGTGATCAGCCAGGTATTTTATCTTTCAAAATTTAGTCTTTGTTAACAAAGATGATTAACATAATTCAGTAATGGACCAGAAGAGTGATCAAGAATTACATCGGCATACTTTAATCGGTTTATTATTAATAGAAAGTATATTTTTCGAACAAGACAGAATACTATAAAATATATAAAATAACATAATAATAATAATAATAATTTTATATAAAGACTATTTGACTTTAATAAAAAAACTTCAGTTACAAAATGAACAATCTGTTGGAGGATTTTCCGAATAGAAAAAGTAACAGGTACAAATGTCAAAACGTAAAGTGAATATCAAATATACGCGGGGATTTCAATCATGTTTATTCAATGACTCACTTAATTTAAGAGTCGTTTGATATTTTTTCGGCATTGTTTGTAAGCTTTTGTGAATTTCTCAAAAAGTTCACAGAAAAGCTCGGAAAATTGCTGGACGATAATGAAACTTTCTATGTGGACTATTTTTTGGGTTTTGGCTCAGTATTGTCTCAAACATCTCTGAAAATTTCGAAACTGACCAAAATAGAACAGACATAGGTAGGATAAAGAGGGCGAATATTGTACATCTCTTGAGCATTATAATCTGAATTTATGATGAATATGTGCACAGGCTTTTCGTTTCACTTTTTGTTGTGATGTGGCAGCTAGGTTGTATTCTATTTAGTTTTTTTCTTTCCGGAACATGCCGATGCCACGGTCCTGTGGACCACAGTGGCGAACAAGGTGAAAATTCCACAAGAGGTGCCTTTTGACATTGAATAGTTATATCTTTTCAGCTATCAATAATTCAAATAATCAATTCTCATCAAGCCAATAATATGTTCGGATCAACATAGTCACTACTGGACTTAACTTTGAGGATCAGAATATATCATCTAATTACTCAATTGGGAAACAAATTCGTATTGGTTATTTAACATCAATTTTATACAGTTCGGGTCTATTAAATATAAAGCTCGCCTTCGTGAAGTATATGACGAAATTCCCCGCGAATCCGTTGCCTGTATCCTGTAGGGTGACTAGCTAGAAACAAGAGCGAGAGACCTGACTTCGCAGGGTCTCGAGACCTATTGGCCTGGAGAAAGTTACCTAAAAATTTCCCAAGACTAACTACCCACTCTCTAGCATTCTCAAGAGAGAGACTACCTACTACCTCAAAATCACGGCCTTCAATTATTCTCCCAGATTCGTGGTGACAAGATTTAGAAAAACAATAAATAGACAAACTTCTACGCTTATGACACCTACCAGTAATAGGCACAGATTAGTAACAATTTGTAAATAACCCTAAAATCCCCCTTCTGTTGACCAGTTGAGGTTAGGCTGCGAGTAATAGCATTAAGGGCCTAGAAATCACCGTAGAAAATCGGCTGACATACTGTGCTCGGGATGGTTCTTAGCAGCCCATTTTGGTTAATTAAATAGGGAAGCCCATAGTTCGATTACAGATATTCGTGCTCTCTGAGTTGCAAGAGGGGTGGGGAAATAGTTCAGTATAGTTAGAAGGCCAAGTGGAGAAACTTAACTCCCTCACCTGCACCCCATATCCGAGGAAAGTTATGAGATGGCTTCCAGGAATTGGTACAATTCACCACATGATTGCTGTCCTGACAGGAGACGTCTCAGGCTTCAAAGATTCCACTCCATTTGATACGCGAGTTTTCTAATGAACAATAAATATCTATCGCCAAAGAACGTCCACAATGTATGGGCCGTGAACGTCAGATAAAAGTGTAATGATGCCACTTTCGAAATTAGAAACATATTAATTAGAGAAAGGCCAATGGGCGATCGTTCCGTCATTTTCGGAAAAACTTCTTCGGCGTCTGACGGAATGGGGGTGATACCAGGGTGAGGTAGGCCGTCCAGAAACATCCTTTCTAAATACATTGTTAAACATATGAAGATAGCTCTCACCGGCCATAAAAAAATATTGAATGACGAAATATCGAAACGCTAACGGTCAACGGAGAATCATGCCAGAACAGTATATAAGGGGCGGTTTTTCACCAAATTAGTCAGCATAAATGAAATCTCCGTCTTGAAATCTTCAAGTGGTACATTGCTCATTATTCAGTTAACTCTTTTATTTTGGACTTTTTACTTTTCTGGATTTCAAGTGAAGTGTAATAAATTAAACAATCTATTTAAAGGGAAACCTAAAGGTATCTTTCTCCATGTATGCTAATTCCTCATTTAATAATCATTGTGTACTTCAGTACTTAGTCCCACGCAATTGGCCTCACTAAGTGAGATTCGTAAGATCCCTTCTGCACCGGGTGATACCTGTCATGACTAGTTAAAGTCAACTCACCTCAAGGGTTCACCTGTTATTCAATATTTCGACCTGCCTAATGACCCAGTGTCGACAACAGACGTACGAGAGATGCGTACGGAGCGTGTAGGAAATGGTGTGACCGCTGAAACGTCTGATTCGGTAAGCAAGTACTCAATTTGAGTTTTCCCAACATTATAACGTTCTCCATTGAACGGTTTAATATTGTGATCTAATTTATCCATTTTGTTTATGGATTCTTTCAAGTTAACACTACATGGCTTCTTAATACGCACCGTTATTTTATCACTCTATGTAATAAAACAATGTCACTCGGGGTTATTCTGGGCCCATAACCTTCTGGATTATGGGGATAAATCCTACTTCCAATCGTGGCCTACCACCGGCAACTATCGCAGACATACTCAGGAACCACTTAATCGATGTCGCTCTACTTGCCGGAACACGCCACTGCCAGCATGAAGTTTTCGTCCTCAAAGGATGGGCCGTATGATCTTACATCTTCGTGCGTTCAGATGCGTCACACCACTCATTCACGCCACCTTATGAAGGGCCACATCGTGTCATATCGCGACATCAGAAATATTTCGTCGTGGAAATCAACGGCTAAGATACTGTCCTTTCAATCAGCCGCTTGAAGCCAGTATTAACGATTGTCGAAGAGGAACCAAACGATAACGATCCATTGGACACACATAGCGATCCCAACAATACCCTAGTACCGTTTTCACAAGCAACAACCTCTGGTGGGACACCTACAACATTACAACCAGGAACGTCTAGACGCAGATCATCATCATCTTGGGCTTCATCGAGTAACACAACATTATTAATGGACTCAACTCTATCACCAGCGAGGAAGGGTGTCAGGTCCGGTGAACGTTAAAACTTTTTAGAGTCCCGTATACCGTTATCAGAGCTTTTTGACGTAGTACATTGTGAATATTGTAATATCCAGCGAAGAATAAATGACACAGGTTAATCAATTGTTTGGCGGGTTTATTAATCACAAGGTGCAATTCAAAGCGTCAAGAACCAGAGCTCCGAGGAGAGACAGACCAAAGAATAATGTTATTGCAAAAGACTGTCGTTACCAAAAGAGACGCGTTCAGATGACAGACAATTGAATTAGTATCCGAAGGGGGACACGTAACACTACTCCCCTCCGCGAAAAGGTGTGGTCACACCAGGTACTATTTGAGGTATTACAACTCTACGATTTGTGAATTGAATTTGTGGCAAACTGGAAATTTTAAGCGTTGCAAGATCTCACATAGGGAGGGCCCCAGTCTGCTCTTTAGCTAAAACCTCTCAAAAATCAACGCTAAAGAACAGCCGATTTATAATTGTTTGATTCTACACAATAATAATGTATCAAAAGTGTTTGTTACAATTCTCAATGGATTATGTTGAGCTAAATGAATAGTGTGTTTTCAATTGACTCATTCATTAAGGGTGTGTGAGTGTCAGTATTTGACTCGAATTTTCATTGTTCATTTTCTGAAGCAGCAAAATGATTGACTTGAAAATTTCCGTTATGGTTACAGCATCTGAAAACAACTCAACACAGAGAATTCCTCAAATTAGAAAATGTTTAAACGAGAATTACATTCAATCAATGACAACAAGCAACTACTCTTCTACTTGTCTGCAGACAACTACTAGCAACTACTTCACAAGCAACTACAAATAATTCAAACTGCACAAGATTGCAGTTTTTCGAAAGCTTTCGAAATTGTTACATGCATTAAGCAAAAATAAGCGTGTATTATTCATCATGACACATACACACATTCATTCATCCTGAAATAAATCAACGATGATAGAGTAAGGTAAAACAGGTAAAAATAAATAATCAGGCCAGTCTGCTACAACAGACACAAATAATCAGGCCCGTCTGCTTCAACAGACATAAATAATCGGGCCCGTCTGCTACAACAGACATAAATAATCAGGCCCGTCTGCTACAACGGACATAAATAATCAGGCCCGTCTGCTTCAACGGACATAAATAATCAGGCTCGTCTGCTTCAACGGACATAAATAATCAGGTTAATGAAGGGTAATAATCTTTCTGGATCATCATGTTCCATCGGCCATAGACGGTTGACATGTACTACTTTAAATTTACCTTTAGGGAATTTCTGAATTCGGTACACAACATCATTTACTTTGGATCGGATTACATATGTTTTCTCCCAATTTCTTTGAATTTTCGGACATCGTCCTTGGACTCTTTTAGGGGCAAAGAGCCAAACTCTCTGACCAGGTGTAAAGTAAACCATGTGAGCTTTTAAATCAAATTTAGACTTCATTTTGTCGCTTTTGATTTTCTAATTTTCTCTGACTTGTTTATGTGTGTTCACTAATTGCTCTTGTAACTGATCTATGTAATCAGGTAGATTAACGTGATTTTTAGAGTTATTGAATGATGGGTTACCATGAAGCAAATCTAGAGGAAGTCGTAATTCTCTACTGAACATTAATTTTGCTGGAGTGAATTGGGTGGTTTGATGCTTGGAGGAACGATATGCGAGAAGGAATAATGGAAGCCATTTGTCCCATGAATTCTGATTGTCATTAATAAATTTAGCAAGGTAGTTAAGGATAGTTCTGCATAAACGGTCGACCATACCATTGGCTTGTGGATGCAATGGGGTTGTACGCGTTTTATGAATACCTAAGAGCTTCATAAGTGAGTTGAAAATTCCGGATTCGAAATCTTTTCCTGGATCGGAGTGGATTTCTAGAAGTATTCCAAAACGTGAAATGACATGGACTACCAAAGCTTCAGCGATAGTAGCTGCCCGATGATTTGGAAGTGGGATTGCTTCAAGCCAACGAGAAAAATAGTCAGTGACTACAAGGACGAACCGATTGTTACTGATTGTTCTTGGTAAAGGATCTAGAATGTCAACTGCGATCATCTCAAAAGGAAAGCCGACATTATAAAGTTGTAATTCTCCTCTGGCTCGTTGTGCTGGACCATCTCGACTGAAACTAACAGATAATCTGCGGCACCAATTCTCAACATCAAGTTTACAATAAGTCCAATAGAAACGTTTCCGAATATTATCTAGCATTTTGTTGACCTTGAAATGGCCACCGAGGGGAGAAGAGTGTGCGGTCTTGGGTATTTCTTTCCTGGAAATATTAGGAATAATAATCTGAAGAAATTTTGGATTTGTTGCTAGATTCCCATCGACGGTAGAGAGTATCACCCATCAATTCGAGAGAATCCCAATATAGGAGGTAGAGCTTGACATCTGAGTCAAGGTGAGAGATTTCATGCCAGTCAGGACGTTGATTCTGTTTCTTTGAATCGATCTAAATCTTCTCCGCTGGCATTTAGATTTTGGAGTTGGCCATTCAGGAATAGATGAAATTTTATCGGGAGAGCATTTCATTCCATTTTTGGAAATAATGTGACCCAAATAAAGCACTTCATGCTTAAAGAAAACACATTTTTTAGTGTTCACTTTTAGGCATGGAATCTTTTTTGGTGACATTGTCCAGTTCGCGGTAATCAACACAGAAACGAGGAGGATCTTCTTTATTTTTTCGAGATACGAAGACCACAGGAGATGCCCAAGGACTACAACTAGGCTCAATGATTTGTTGTTCCTTCATTTCTTAGAGAAGATCAAAAACTTTATGACGGTAATGAAATGGGACTCTACGAGGATTTTGTTTGATGGGCCGAGAATTTCCAGTATCAATTATGTGAGTAGTTCCCGGGTATCTACCTAAATCATTAGAATGAGTGGAAAAACGGTCTTGATGTTGCCGAACGAAGGTCCCAAATTTTTCTCTTTGTTCTAAGTTTAATAACCACAAACCACAAGAATTTTCAAATAGTGAAGGCAAAAATTCAGGAATGTCAGAGAAGGATTCCGCGATCGTTTGGGAAACAATTTGTTTAACAAAAATGATTTTCGGAGGATTGTTGATGTCGAATTTCTTATTAACAATCGATTGGAAGTTCTTTAAAAGACCCGATTTACAGAGAAAATCCAATCCTAGAATACAGTCCACTCCAATAGAAGTAAAAGCCGCATCGAAGACCATATTAGAATTACCAATGGAAATAATGACTTCTTTGAACGCTCGATGAGGAAAGTGTTCACCAGAAACGGTTGTGATAATGATGTGTTTGGTGGAATCCTTCATTCCTAGCAGGTTACTGTTAAAGATTTTGGGATTGATAAGAGTTATAGCAGCAGCTGTGTCAATGGTCATGAGACAAGAACAACCATTAATTTTTCCTTTAATTTTAAATGAAGTATTGGATTGAAAATTTCATTCGTCGCCTGAAAACATTGAGAAATACCAGAAATTGATTGAGTCAATCCGTCTCCCAACGAACTGACTCTCATTAGTTTTCCGAATTTGTGCGAATGTTGGCTGATTTGTTTTGGTTTGAATGTTTGTTGTTGTTTGAGGATTGAGGATTTGGAAATTTCGATCGGAAATTCCTATTGCCATTGTTGAAATGACGGTAGGGATGTTGATTATTATGATTTTGATTGAATCTTTCCGAGGAATTATCGTGAAAATTGCTCGGGTCCTTCTCATTGAAAGAATTGTTAAATGCTGTGCATTGTTTGGCGAAATGGCCAAAGCGTTTACATTTGAAGCACTGAATTTGAACCTCTGAATTCAAGAATTTGTTTTGTTTGTCACGATTCGATAAGAAATCCCGATAATTATTTTGGAATCGAGAATTTGACGAATTCGGAAACTTGCGTTTGTTAATCACCGAATGAGAAATCGAATTCAGTTTAGTTGCTCTCTTAACTGTACGTTGGAAATTTTCATGGTTCTCTGATCGTAAGGTAAATTCCATATGTGGATTATTAATGCCATCACTGAATGCTCGACAAGCAGCGCGATCACGTTCTTCCTCAGAAGAACTTGAATAAGCCAAACGGCTGAGTCGATCAATTTCTTCTGAGTAAGTCACGTAATTTACACCTTTTTTTTGTTTCTGAGACTGTAATTCATTATAATACATCCGAGAGAGATGTTTTTCATCAAATTTGTCTGCCAATACTTTTGTGATTTTTTTGTAATTTTTCGTATCTTCTTCCGATAATTTACTTACAATCAGATGAGCTTTGCCGCGAAGATGAGTCAATAATTGGGCAGCTTTGGTTTGTTCTGATCAATGATTGTGAGCTGCACCAATTTCAAATTGAAGATGGTAATGAGTCCAGAGTTCAGAACCATCATACGTATCTGGTTTAATATGAGCATTTTTGTCTTCAACAAGTGAACCAGAAGTATTAGCAGAACTATTCAGTTGAGCAATAGCACTGAAAAGCGGAAAAGTATTAGAATTAGGACTAAAATAATTTTTATGGTTATCTGGTGGATTCCTTCATGGAAGTTAATCTGGCATTTGGGGTAACGGCACTGGCTGAGATACGCCAGGACACACAGGGAGATGTTGGCACGATCTAGGATGTACGGAGACCGCTGGGGCAGTATTTGGTTCCATAGAAGGACCTTGGAGAACGTTTGAAGATCTTTGACGTTGGACGTTTTGGTGAGACTCAGCGGTATTCGGAGTAATTAGAATCCTTTGACCAGGTTGTTGAAAAGTCTAAGAATGTCCAGGATTGTTTGGGAAAACTGGAAGTCTTGGAGGCTGAGGTTTTAGATTCTGAAGAATCTCCGCACTGTTTGGAGCTACTGGGTTCCTCCTGGGCTGGTGCTGAAGGTTCTGGGGAGGTTCCGGGTTATTTGAAATGCGCGCCGTACCCGCAGGTTGTTGTGGCAGGTTTTGAAGAATCTCTGCAGTGATTGGTGCGGTTGGATTCCTAGGAGGTTGTCGTTGAGGGTTTCGAAGATTCTCAGGTTCAGTTGAAGCAGCAGGATCATTTGGGAGACTTCACAATAAATTGAAATTATTTGTTCGGGTAGCCCGTCGATCCTCCTGGCTTCGTTGGCGAAGTGTTTCTCTGATGTCCGGCACAACATCGCGTAGTTGATTTCGAAATTCATTCCGCAGACGATTTTCCAATTCTTTTAGGTGAAGTGGAGAGGGGTTTGGTCGAAGCTCATCATCCGACGGTAAATGTGCACGAAATCCGAAAGCCAAGGAGCCAGGACGCTCCTCCAAATTCGTCCTGCGTCTCCCTTTCCCCGTCATAATTATTTCAAGAAAATGGGCTCACCCTTTGGTGGTTTCGATGACCAGAAATCCAAAATAGAGTACGAGAGGTTTGACAGATGCGAGTTGAGGTTCAATTCAGTCCGCCTTTTTTAAATGCGCTCAATCCTTTTTGCACGTAGGTTTATTCAACACACTTCTGACACCAATGTAATATCCAGCGAAGAATAAGTGACACAGGTTAGTCAATTGTTTGGGCGGTTTATTAATCACAAGGTGCAATTCAAAGCGTCAAGAACCAGAGCTCCGAAGAGAGACAGACCAAAGAATAATGTTATTGCAAAATACACTCGTTACCAAAATAGACGCGTTCAGGTGATAGACAATTGAATTAGTATTCGAAGGGGGACACGTAACAATATTGTATATAACTAAACCAATTTTTTTTCACAAAAAGAGACTAGTGTAGCGAGGCTACCTTCATATGAACATTTATTTTGATATCAGTTCATTTTGTATAGCTCAACGCATTATTTTGATTGCGGCTTAGCAATAGAATACCATACCGATGCAGTATATCGCGCTGTCTTTGTCGCGGGATTCCTTCGACAATCCGCGACAATTCGGACACTTTCGAATATTCTTGCCGTTATCGCGAGAGATACTTACGTTACAGCTATCATAGTGTAGACCTCGATAAACACTGTAAATAAATCCATCGCATTTTCTAGACATTAACTCGAGTGTTCTGATATTATTAATTCTTTCCAACGTACATCAAACGCCACAAAAAAAGTACATGTAATTTCATCCAAAGTGCCTCTAATATCAATTGAAAATTGTAAAAGAGTTGATGCCTTTTGCTGTGCTCAAATATCTTTCATTTTCTATGTAATTTGTAAATCTACATATAAGATCATCGCTCCTGATCTGGACTCTGATCTCTTTGCTTAGTGAAGTAGTAGTCGTTCTGAATTTAAGCTGTAAGAAGCGTCACCTAATCGATTTCTGCCTTCACTGGAATCGGTTCATTTTCACCTTTATCGGACTCACTTCATACTCGGGTAATGTTCAGATTATTGTAAACAATTCCGCAAGGGCCATCGCAACCCAAAATTCAACAACTTGCAAATTTTCGCGCAATTAAAGCCAAGTCAATGAACCTAAATTCAAAGAGGTGGAATCACGCCACCTCTCTCACTCCAATCAATTCCCCAATTATCGAAGGAAGAAATAGCAGAGCCTCCCCAAAAAGAAGGGCAGTCTGAAAAAACCCGCTCACGAAAGAGCTACGACTTCCTGGCGGAAATACCATTGGAATCTGTCCGACTTTGGCTAGTGTTTCGGATTTAATCTTTTATTGAACATTTGGAGTATTCCTGAATAATATTAAGGAACATTAATTAGCAACTGCTCGGGGATACTACATCCTTAAGCCAAGAGTAAATAATTTCCTGCATATTAAGGGAACTAGTAGTAGTATTGGTGAATGGTGGGTGTGACTCAATTATAATTATTAGTGACTAGTAAAAACTTATCGAGAGTCTGGACTCAATTTAATAAACAAATTCAATTAACACAACTGAGTGAAAGACAGGACTCCACCTAAGTATCTGTAATAGTGTACTCCCAGTCGTCTGGCAGAGAAAAGAGGTGGAATCACCCCAAGAATTCACGATTCATAAACAATAATCAGTCGCAGTGAGTAACTGTCAAATTGTAAAACTCACAATAGAACCATCAATGATTGTAAGGGTTCTTTAAATAATAATTATTTCCAACGCAACCGATGTAAAACAATCCAATTATCAATTCTAATAAATATGTAAAGTTGAACGGTCTAATATCTCCTATTTCGTTCAACTAATTTAAATTGAAAATTACTAACGATATTGCCATCCGCAGGAAAGAACAAAAAGAAAATCCAGCGTCGTTCAATAATTTAATTAACAAGTTCTAGCTCAAGGAACAAAAGCAAATGTTCTTCGACGCAACAAATCCTCCGGACATAACACTGGAATATCCAAAAATCTACATAACTAGTTTTCTTGCATTTTACATAAATATTCATCTTTACAAATATTCGTAATAAATATTAAATTAGAAGTGTGAAATTAGAGTGTAAAGTCTTAGCTGAAATTGATTTCACCATACAGGTGAGCGTACTCTTTGTGCCAGAATGACAAATGCCAGGGCACTGAATCTCACCGGTAATATCACACGCTCTCAAAATTGTTGAATTGACAGCGCAATTCCCTCTAATAATAAGAAGTGGGAAAACCACGCCATAACTTCCATAAATTAAAATTCAATTCGTGTAACCACCACGAATGGATCCGCTCCTCGAAATTCAAATTACAAGACACTCTGTAAGAAACTGTGGGAGCGTCCATTTTAGTTGATGGAAAATACTTACGGAACTGATCTGTCTCTTCGAATCTTCCATACAATAATTCGTAAAGAGTTGATATTATGCGTGCTACTCTATCGAACAATAGTATATAGCTATTGGACGAAAATGTAAACGGATACCGCATCCTAAAATCGAACGTAGTCGTGTTTCGTGCACATTAAGAGGACTAATTGACCGCTACATGTTGATTCGGACGAAGAAGGGCGATTATGTCACCGAAGGCTCCATAACATAAGAACATAAGGATTAAATTACCAAATAACCATAAACTGTGTGTTAGCGATTGAAACACTTTCAACCTTTGGAAATTCATAGTAATCGGCTATAAAAAATTTATAAGGAACTTTCTTGGAATAAAATTTCCACTTTCTTACATTTTCCCATTTCAATATTGGTTATCAATTCTACGCGTAATTCTAGATTTTGTTTCCAACTTTCCCTTTGTATTGCCTAAAGATTGAGAATATAGAAGATTACTTTTGAGGATAAAATTTGCTCGGCATCCTTTGATTATTTCTAATCCATTTAAACTGCCGATTCCCTAAAACTCTTTTTTATATTCAAAGATAATAGCATCAAACAAGGTCAAAGCGAAGAATTAAATGTAGCATCATCCAAATTAAATTGTAAACATAAAACATATAGCATTATTTGCAAAGCCAGAACTCAACTTTTCTCTGTGTTTATATCTTAGGTTCTAGTTTTATGTTCCGAATTTTAACTGTTTGTCTAAAAAGTTGTCCTCCGATGCTCACAACGTCTTCGACCATAATACATTAATACGAATCCTCAATAATTCCAGTTTGTGCATTTTTTTTCTCGTAACTATTCACTGTACTTAGGTGCCTTTCTAACCGAACATTATGACGTTCTATCCATTCTACACTTTAGGAAGTATAATAGTTGGCATGACGACATGATTGTTTTCTTTCAAGTTTTTTTTTTTTGACGGAATATGTGTTAAAAAAAACAAAATTATAAAATAAGTTCCTCAGAAATGATGCGGCTCCCCAATGCCACTTCTTCGGAATGCCTATTAAATATTTACTTATCAGGTAGTATGTAATTCTCATTCTTTAAATGCAATCGCCACAGCTTCTTCTCGTGAGTAACATTGTTCGCTTTTAACAAATGTTGCCATATAATCAGTTCATCTATTTTTCCCACCTTATAAAAGAAATTATTCATATGCAGCACACGTTCATTTTGTATCGGAAAATTATGAAAACAGATTGAGAAAACTTGCTCCGAGTTACTTCTAGAATCGTCAACTAACCAATATTCTAAGACTTAGAATATCATACTTAGAATCTAAGGACTTACAGTATTTTTACGTAACGGAAGTATTTCACTCAAGCAGTTGTGACAGCATTCTGCTGCAATGTTAATAATGTTTATTTTTTTCGACACCAGAGAGCTTGGGCTTATGTTCAACCCCAATACACGAAAGAAATTCCACCTCCTTCTTTGAGTGATTTTCATTCGAGATGGTCAGAATAGCGTAACGAATCCGACAATTAATCTCGAGGACACTACATAAATCTGCTATGAGCTTTTCACCAGCGTGGCACCGATATTTTTCGTGCTGATTGGCCGTAGGACGAGTAAAAAAATGACCGTGCTGCCACCGAGATATCTAGACTGGGGGAGAAGACCCTAGGATATTTCGGGCCGTCGAACACGAGCTCTTGATTTGAGTAGCCACAAGCTTGCTCGCTTGCTGGAAATAGCATGGTTGAAAGACAGTTGGCGCAGGAGGGATACTTCCACGTCAAAGTGGGGCCAATCGCGAGAGTGAGCCTAGGGTGGTGCTCCCGCATCTGCCATGAAATCGTATGCCTCACTTCGGAGCATATATTGATCATTTTGTGTCTCCAGAGTGTATCTGTATGCTAGAATCACTCAGTAGCGTAGTTCTGGGCAAGGGTGCCGTTGATGATTGTTGAGATAATTTCGCAGATGGTTGTTCCAATAGGTGGGTTGAATCGATGTGTAGACGGCTCGTTCATTTGGACGTATCTTCGCAGATAATTCATGATTCACGAGTTATTCGGTGGAGATTGATGTATTTGTCGGTGATTGAGCTTAGTATTTCCCAAATTTGGTAATTCGTGTCACAGTAGGTAGATCGCTCGGTTGCACTTTGGTACTTAGCGGAAGTACACTGAAGAAATTCTATGTCGCCACTAACTTTGAGATAATTGGAGATTGGTACCGCTCTTGGTGTATATTAACGGAAAACTGTGAGTGAAACTGAAGAGTTTAGACAGTTTAGAAGATTATGACAGGGATTGAGAGTGAGACTGGAATGACGATCATCGAAGTGGATCTTATGGACCAGATCTAAGGTATATCTATGACGTGCGAGGCTATCAGAGAAACAGGTATAAAGAAAAAGATCCCTCGTTCTCGACACGTGCTACGGTCATATCGGTTTCCTTGAGAGACTTACGGACACGTAGCTCAACAGAGGCAGTGCTGTATTTCTTTGCCTTTGTATTTTTGCTGGTTCGATAGAGTTCTTCATTCAGCTGGAGAGGAGTCTCTGCTCCTTTCCTGAGGGTTCACTAATATTCGGTAAGACAGAATTCGGGCGAAAGATGCAGAGTTATTCTTTACCCTCTTCATGATTTGTCTTCTGGCCATTCCCCAATATCTCGTAGCAATGGTGCACGATAGTCAAAACCTATCCTGGATTGCTCTGTTCTAGTAGTGTATCATAGTCCTGTAGACAGTATTATGCGTACTCTTTTTCAGAACAGTGCCGCGTATCTTGTTACGGCATATGGAGGTCAATTTTATCGGTTGATATTTAGCACCAGCGGAGACAGTATCAGGGAGACTTTTTCTTAGAGCACTATCTCGTCCTTCCTCATGACGCGTGGCGAGCATCATCCAGAGGGTCCGTCTATTTATTATTTCCGCCAGAGAAACGCGTGGCGTACTTACTCGTCATGAAATACGCGATCTGCCAGAAAATCGCCGGTAATGGCGACCTTTGGCCTGAAAAGGCATGGAAGAATCTGAGATTTCTGAGGATGGACCAGTCTTACTCTACCAAATCACACTGAGGTTAGCTGAGGCGTGTGGCATGTCCAGCGACCCCCAAGTGGCCCGGGTAGCCCTGAAGGCCTCAACAGTCGATTTCGTCAGACCGAAAAGGTTTGGCGCTGGCGTAAGGGTCAATTTTCGCGGGGAAATACGCCGAGAAAATATCTCTATAATGTTCGGATGAACTCGTGAAGTTCAATAATTCCCCCCCTGTCGTGGTCACTACGGGCTTACATGATTTTTATTATTGAATCTTATGTTTTGGGGTCGTATAATCCGAATCTGATAGTCATTTTTCTATTTTTCCATTGGGCAATCCTTTGTTACAAAAAAAAATTATCGCCTTTTTAAATGAAAAAATAATTCTCCCGGAGAACCAGCTAAGATACGAAACATAAGTTTGAACTGAAGTTATAACTTCCTCTTACGACCAAAATAGTAACTTACAGTACGGTGGCAACGTATTTTATAAAAATCTGCCCCGACCCCGCGGATTCTGATCAAATATGTTGCTAAAATACTTTCCAGACTCTGTAGTATATGCTACTTTATACTGCGAGGAACCCGACCAACCGAGTTAAAAAAAGGCAATAAGCAGCCACTTACCTCTCGAGGGCAATAAAAGTATGAGGTTAGGGTGGGACGAGTGACATAATGGCTTTTAATTTATCACGAGACCGAACACGCGCTCCGCGCGCCGTTTGATTCCGTGGTGTTGATGATGACGTAGCCAATTGACCAATGAGAAATAGGGTTACGAGTGAAAAGTCTTACGCATGAAGTTAGCCAATCTTACTCTCGCCCAACTTAATTTTGGTGTATCACCTTTTATAGATAGGAAAATCGTTTGTACGGTTATCGAGATATCCATTGATAAGACTACGCTGGGGGAGAGTTGTATATGCTATACCGGTTTATGCATACTGGTTCATAGTATGAACGAATATCGGGTGGTTTCATCCTTTTGGTCTTATTGATCCATTTCTAAGCAGTCTGATGTCTTCAAGAATACATATTTTCCCTATTACTGCGCACGATTTCTCGTCTAGAAATTGGTAATTCGTGTTTCCCAAACTCGAAAACTTGAAAACCAGTACGGAAGAACAATATCAGGATGGTTGGAATGGATTGTTTTTACTCGTGTGGTTGCCCGCCTCACCTTTGGTCCGAATTGCCAAGCTTCATAAGAGTAAAAAACCCCATTCTAATAGTCAGGACATAGACTATTTCCGCTAAACATCTATCAAATCGTGTTTCCCAGGCCCGCTGTGAGGAAAAATTTTGTTAAAACCATGGCGTGGACAACATATGCACCTTCCCCACGCTATAGCGTGGATGCAGTGTGTATGTTACGTGGATGCGATTTCCCGATAAAAAACGGCTAAAGATCTATAAACAAAGATATAAGAATGATGAGCAATAATAAAGTGGATTATTTAGTGCATTTAGCAATGCTAATTGCATCATTTTTTGATAAGTAAAAAAAATAATAATAGAGTGAGGGGAACATGAATAATATTAATAGTGCCAAATGTACAAAGTAATCCACCTTATTTATTTTACATTATTCCTTCATCTGGTTATATCAACTTGTAGCCGTTTTTTTATCGGGAAATTGCATCCACGCAACATCCACACTACATCCACGGTATACGCCTCATGCGTACCGGAGGTAGCGCCGCCACGCGGGGAAAACGTGCCAAGTTGAGATGGCGAAGATTTAACCAACCAGACATTTACGTAGCTGTCAGTGTATTTTAATCAGATTATTAACACAAAAAAATGGATAAAATTGTGCGTTCACAGAGAATGTGCTGTGTAGTTGGTTGCAGTAATAGTGAAGCTAAAAATCCTGAGCTGTATTTTTATCGATTTCCTGGAAAAAAATATGAAATTGAACGCAAAAAAAAGTGGATTGCCGCCATCAAACGCCAGTAAGTTCTGTTTCATTTTTTATCAATCTATGACTCCTACATTCACTTCAATTTGTTCTAACTTATTATAATTATATAGTTGATTTAATCGAATAATAGAATAATGAAAATTAATTGATTCCGCAGAACTGCAGATGGGAAACCGTGGACTCCAAATGATGCATCGCGAGTTTGCAGTGCTCATTTCGTGGGGGGTGCAAAATCAAATAGTATGCACGACATTTCCTACAATCCGACTATTTTCCCAGATGTTTACAATCGTAAAACTCCGAATCTGGAGAGAATCGATCGGTGGAAAAAACGAAATTCTCGTATGAATGAATTGTCACCAAGTACATTAGCATCAACTACTACATCAACAGATTGGGAACTCGGTAAGTTTCGTCAATAGTTACTGGTGATAAATCGTATTAATGTATGATTGTTGTTTGTAGACAATATTCTCATGGAATGTGCGATAGATGAGGTGGAAACATGTAGCATAGGGATCCAGACTGAGCCATTGCGGGAAGACCAATGTTTCAGCTCAAATCCAAGTTTTTTATTCTGCAGTCGTGAACCATGCCGATTATCTGTTGACGTAGGAAATCGTATCCAGGAACCCCATCAAGACAAAATAATTGCATTTGATGAATACAATGTTTCCATTCAAACGGAAATTTATCTTCATGAACCTCAACGTGGAAAAGTCATCATCCCTGATAAATATTTGAGGAAAACGAAAGATTCACGCTGTGGTCCCAATGAACCGTCCGTACAAGGATTCCACGGATATGCAGACATCACAACGGATGTTATGATGTGTCAACTTGCTGGTGTTACACTCACCTTTTTTTCTATTTTATTGAGCCTTATTCCTGATCAAAAAGGCGATGGCCCGCTTTTTTGGTATCGAAAATTGAATAAACTAAATCGATTGCTCTTAACTCTGATGAAATTCAAGCTGAGCATATCTTTCTGTGCTCTCGGGTGTTTGTTTAATGTTCATGCTAGTACAGCATCTCGGATTTTTTATTCGACACTTGAAATTTTGACTCAGAAGACTAAGACATGGATTTTTTGGCCATCAAAGGAGAGTATAAAAGAAACGCTTCCCGCATCTTTTTATAATTATCCGAATTGTAGATGCATAATTGATTGTACAGAAATATCATGCGATACTCCTCCATCATTAGAACAGCGAGTTTTAACATATTCCAATTATAAAGGTAAATTTACTCAGAAATTCCTCATCGCTATAACTCCGAACGGTTTTATTTGTAAAATCTCTAAAGCTTATGGAGGGAGAGCGACCGATTCGTTCATCGTGAATGATTCAGGATTTTTGCAATTGTTAGAACCGGGTGACGAAGTGCTAGCCGATAAAGGTTTTCCGCAAATTCGATCTGAATTGATGAAACGGAACGCTATTCTTACGATTCCACCTCACGCATATAATCCTCAGTTTACAGCGGAAGAAGTAGAATCAGGATATAACATCGCATCCGTACGCATTCATGTGGAGCGAGTCATCCAAAGAATCAAACTGCTCTACATATTAGATCATATTTCAATTGATTTCCTTCCTTATGTCGATTCTCTAATGCACATGTGCTGTATTATTGCAAATGGTCTACCCCCATTGATCAAAAAATGTTGAAGAGGATGGGAATGGAAGAAATGAGATGAAAACAATTTTGAACGAGTTTATTCATATTTATTCAAACGAGTGCTATGACTAATTTGCACAGATTATTATTTTTGTACTATTTATATCCACTTAATGTAATAAAAACATGCTTGCCTCAAAAAGCAAAAATCTGAGTCACTTTCTCAATCGACCAGCACCGAGTGAAATTAATAAATAATGTTTAATATATAAAAAATAGAACGTGCGTAATGAAACATGCATAATGAGAACAATACATTTAGTTGAACAAAGTTGGTGGTGAGTAAATGCAGACAATGCCGGGAGAACTCAATGGAAATTGAACCTTTGTTATTGGAGTTTATTTAACGAAAAAATGTCTGGTCTCTTCGTGCGATTAAATCAGCAGTATCACCTCCATATAAGATAAGTACATTTTGATAATTATCTGAGAAATGAGTAGGTGAAGAGAAAAAATCCATGGAATCGTTTGTGTCCAGAAGAGAATGCTCTATGAAAAAAATTCCATGATCTTTTCCCTCAGCACTGTCCATTATCATGATAATTCAACAAAAAATCAATACAAACATTAACATGAAACATAAAATTTTCATAAAATATCGAAGGATCAGATGCAATTAAACAAAATTAATTCGTGAGTAAATGCAGGCACATGTGCTTAGTTTGATGCAGGGAGAAAGAAACTGAAATAGAAATGTTCAATTTTAGGAATCACCTCACTCAAGAATGCCTCGTCTTTGTCTACGACTGCATGTACTGAGTCACGTTCACTATACACAAAAAAATGACATTTTTCAAGGCCAGTGACGTACATGGAGATCTGTACTTGAGTGTAGTATTGATGCGATTTCTTCAGATCTATCTTACCTTCAACGTCAATAACTAGATATGGAACATTACATGTGTCAGTTTCCCTATCGAATATAAGAGCATTCTTACACGTATGTGGGCATTTTATTTCTAACAATGAATGATCCTCAAGAATAACTCCATCAGGGCTGGATGCTAAAAATGGTTGATTAATCTTAATCACTAAACCCACCGTGAATACCTGCAAACCTGTTTGCTTCATAAAATCATCACGAGCCTTTGGTTCCAATTTTATACCATATTCCATTGCCGCAGTCATTGTCTCTTTGAATTTTTCATTTTTAAATTGTTTTGTCAAATTCTCAAAATTTTCTGCTCGAGTTTTTATGCGATGGGCTCGAGTTGACGATGTAATTCTCTTATATCTTTGTTGCGGACACTGGGTCACTAGGTAGGCCAAAATATAAGAGAAAAGGTGAACCTTTCAGGTAACTTGACCGTAACTAGTAGCGACAGGTAGTGTCCGGAGGAGGAAAGATCTTCTAAATCTCACTCAATATGGGGGGCCTATTGCGTGGGACTAAGCACCGAACTGCACAATGGTTACTAAGTGAGGAATTAGCACACAAAGAGAAAGA